>NW_010309200.1:59080-60336 GCF_000700745.2 Antrostomus carolinensis
AAGAAAGCCGGGGAAGAACTTTTCGTTAGGGCAGTTAATGACAGAACAAGGGGGAATGGCTTTAAACTGAAAGAGGGTAGGTTTAGATTAGATATTAGGAAGAAGTTCTTTAGTGTGAGGGTGGTGAGACACTGGAACAGGTTGCCCAAAGAGGTTGTAGATGCCCCCTCCCTGGAAGTGTTTAAGACCAGGGTGGATGAGGCTTTGAGCAACCTGATCTAGTGGCAGGTGTCCCTGCTCATGGCAGGGGGGTTGGAACTGGATGATCTTTAAGGTCCCTTCCAACCCAAACCATTCTATGATTCTATGATTCTATGACTCTTTTTTTTCTTCTCAATGTTGTCACAGAGCATGAAAGGACAATGGCCTACCAGGTTCCCTAAGACATGTTCCCAGTGAAGAGGGGACCATCCCACGGTTGCCAGTCTGGGGTTTCTTGAACTGAAATGTTTCAGAAGCGTCTGAGCTGACACACTGCGACACACATGGGAGACTTGACTCAGTTTTGTAATGCCTGTATTGTTTAAATGACTTAAAATAATGTTAGCTCTTGTGCTAGGAGTGCTGTTCCTCTGTAGGAACATTTAGAGAATACTGTAAATCCTGCAGTAATTTTATGGCCAAGGCAGTATAATACGGTTATTTCAGGCTCCAGCTCACAGTGCCATACAATTACATCAGAATCTGCATTTTCATAAAAAAGAAATGGCAAGTTTCTTGCCCTTACAGAAAGCTTTAAAGGAAGAAGAAAAGCTTTAAAATATGAAATTGATGCAATGTCATCTGCCTGAGGGCCTGAAACAAGAGCTCTAAAGAGATTAATGCAATGTGATATGCTTGAGAGCTTGAAATGTGCTCTAAAGAGTGTGAACTCCAGCATGCATCTTCATTTTGTATTTATCCCTGAATTCACGGTCCCAGCAAAGCTAGTGACAACCACCCTTGCAAAGAACAGTGAAAAGGCAGGAACAGATAATTGTGGTAAGACCTGCCTACTCACTAAGTCACTGTGCCCTGTAAATTAATGTAGGTGTTACAGGTTATCCTGCTGCTCTTGCTTCCTCTCTTACAAAAAGAAAAGGTTCTTATTTTCCATTGGTTAAGTAGGACTATGGCAGAAGGCTGGTGAGTACAGAGACATGGAAGGCTTGTTGGCAATACATATGGACTCTGAATTATCTTATTCCAGCCACCATGTATTGGGAATGTCATTTAATAAGAGGATGTAGAGTGCACTGTCAGCAAGTTTGCTGATG
>NW_010309201.1:0-45131 GCF_000700745.2 Antrostomus carolinensis
CCCGGAGCAAAGCCCGCTCCCCTGGGGGCCTCTCCCCGCGGGCCCCGCTGCGGGGCCCTCGCGGAGCTGCGGGCGTCTCTGGTTCCTACAGGTGGAAGGTGCAGGAGGCGGTTCCGTGCAGAGCCAGACCGAGGAAACACGGGGCTGGTCTGGGTGAGCTCTGCACCGCTTGTGCCTAAGAGCCAGCGGTTGGGAAATTATCCAGAGGGGCGTTGGGTCCGGAGAGATGTTGGACAGAGCTCTCACAGGTCCTGGGAGGCAACGGGCAGGGTTTGTTCCATCCTGACCTCCTCATCCACCTTTCCAGGGGCTCAGGGCAAGCAGAGCTGATTACAGCAGCCGTCAGGCTGGTGCCTGGAGCTCACCCTGCTCCATGTTTTTCCAGCAGCAGCCTGCAGGCACTGTGGCCAGCTTTCCTCAGCTTTCCCCACACTGTGAAATCAGACCCTCTAAGGAAGTTGTCAGAGGGCTCTTCACAGTCCCCACTTCACGCTCAGTGCCTGGCTGTAGGAGCCCAAGTGTCAGAAGACTGTGGAAACTCAGTGAATTCCAACAAAATCCATGCATCTTCATTTCTACATCGAGGTGCTTATGCTGAAGATCAGATACAATCAACATTGCAGATTAGAGTTTAAGATAGGTTTGAGTAATTTTAAATTGATTGGTGTTTAGCATAGATGTTCTGCAGACCCAGAGGTCAGTTTTGCATAGGTTGCATTGTGTGGAGCATCACTAATGCAGGATAAACTATAATAAGCACAGTACTTATAATAGTAAGCTAAGAGCAGACCTGGTGCGATAAGAGATTATGGTAGGTATTGTTCAAGTTGTGAATTAGATTTAGGAGCTGAACAGTTACAGCAGATCTGTCAGCTTTAGCCAAGGAAAGATTTGCCACTAAGGCATGTCACAAGGAGATACAGCAGCCTTTTAACAAGTTTACCCTATTTCTCCCTATTTCAGTATGCCAACCCTTATAGTTACCCTACCTGAAAGCTGCAACTTACATGGTTTTGGTTTGTGCATGCACTGGGGTAAGCAGCATTATTCTTGCAGGGACACCAAGAAGTTCTCTTCCATTGACCCAAATCATTGACCAAGCTTGTCAAGAGGCAGAAGCTTACAAGGATGCCGGAGTTGTAAGTTTTGATTTCGTTCTTCCTATGGCAGCATTTACACAAAGCTGCTTCTGCGTAGCCAGTATTTTACATTGGGTCTATAATCCATCAAGAGCATCTTAAATCACATGGTTTAGGAAGAATTTTAAATCCACATCTTTTATTTCAACATAGTAAGTAGGCCTTCTGGATTACAAATCCTAAAGTAAGTATCACATGTACCCAAAACAATTGAAAAAGCTTAGATTCAAATTGTGCCATTCAAGTTGCTTAAATTAGATTGCCATCAATTTCTAACAAGCAAGTCAATTTAAGGGAGGGGAAAAAAAAGGAAATTTGACTGCAACAGGGATGGTTACTGGCATTCTGGGTATCTGGCTATAGAATGCCTCATCATCTAGTCTGACAAGCTACTGTATTTTTAGCTCTGTACAACACTCTGGTTTCCTGCAGCCATTGAGGAACGCCATGTGCACGGTTGAGGCACTGCATGCCTCAGTCAGTTGTAGGGTGCAGGATCGCCCTACATTTGTGTTTGTACCAAAACAGCACAGATTATTCGGGGACTGAGAAAAAAATCTTAGGCCATTTTCTGCCCTCTTTAACCCTTCTATCCTGCCCCTGGCAGCAAGCATGCCTGCTTTGCACATCTACAAGAGAAGGCCTGAAAGGCCAGCCTCAGCCAGAGGCAACTGCTACTGACTGAATTGCCGTTGGAGCTGAAGTGGTGTAGTAATCTTCATAGGTCAGTAGATTTTAACAAGGTGTATGTCCTTTTGAAAGGTCAGGTAATGTTTTAAACATTTCATTGCACCTTCTCCTCGGGTGTTGATATGCTTTTTCTTTGACCTGCCTGCAGTATTTATGTACATTTTCTGGCATGGTAAGGTGATGTCTTAATGTCCAAGGTTTGAAAATGTCTTAAATGAACAAGTGGTCACTGCTCTGAACTGCTGTTTTCTGCAAAACTTTAATAAAGCCAGTTGAAACCTTTTTAATGGTATAAATTGGAAAGATACTTCAGACTGAACAAAATTGAATGTAAGAGCTTAGTCTAAATTACAGAAGACCGAGGTCAAAATGCAAGACAAGTTACACAGAATAGGTTAGGGGCAGAGCACTGGTAAGGCTAAGTTAGGAAAGAATCCTGAGAACAGAATTGTTGAAAGAGTAAACAGCAGTTGCAGAAGAATGATGTTTACATAGGCGGGCTTCAGTGCCTAGGAACCCAGATGAGCATGTGCAACATGTCCCCCGGTTAGAATAATCTCTAACTGCAGGTTGTACAGAATAAGTTTGCTTCCTTTTCATGCCTGTTGAAGGAGCAGGTGTACAATAGCTCTGTATTCTGTACTGTGACTTCATATTTTGTCTTTACAATCACACAGTTACAGTATCAACATGAGGTATAACATGATTTGATCTATATCAGAAGAGTCTCTGTCTTCCTGTGTTAGAGGAAGTGGTTAAGTGATGTGTAACCCTTAAAGCTATTGCTCCGCATCTTGGTGCTTGTTTACTCATTTCCCTGACATACTAATTACACATTGAAGCCTTTAGCAGCAGGGAGAAAACACCAAGTATACCTCAAGTTGAGGGAGGGTACAGAAGGAGTTACTTTCACTGCTGACATGCAAAAAAGCTGGATCAGTTTTAAGACAAGCTTTAAAGTCAGTAATAACACAAAATTTTAATTCGTGTTTTATACTTTATTGTCTTTTCTGCTGTTCCAGGTCTAACTGGTTTACCTTTTATCCTATTGCATTGAAGTCTCTGAACTTGAATATATTTTTAAACCTACCTCCCAGGTAGATAGATGAGGTGAATGCAATAATTTCTCTACACACTTGGACAAATTCAAGGCTTAAAGTTATGCTTAGTCTATTTCCTGTAGAAGTCACAAGAATATCAGTATACATTCCATACCAGTCTTCATTCTGAAGGTCTGTACATAATAGTGTTACAGCAATATGACAAACAAATCCTTTATTAATGCCATAAAGGTCAGAGACACTCAGGAGAGCTTCCATCAACTCCTTAAGGTTTCTTAACACTTTCTGCCATTCACTTGTTTAGTTTTTCCTGGTACTTTAAGAGAAATGCAAGTTTTCATGGTAGATATTTCAGGAGCTTCCTGGTTTTGCAGAGAGATCACCACCCTTCCAAACTAACTAACCTGTTTCTTTACTCGGAATATATTTAGGTTTCCCCCTCAGTACTCTGAGTGAACTGTTAACCTGTCTGTTTTCCTTGTGGAAAAAGAGCTAGAAACTTAAAGTTTTTTTTCCGTGGATGTTTCTACTGTCAGTATTTCCAAATGCTGCCTACAGCAGCCTTTAAGAAGATACGTAACCATCTTGCTGCTACTACACTTTTACATGTTGTCTCAAGTTGCTTCAATTGGTGTTAACATTTTAAAATAAAGTATATGGTCTTGCTCGCTCAATATGCGTCACACTTGGAAGTAAATCCTAGTATATTTGGAAAAAGGTGACTTGCGTGGCACATTAGCAGCTTAACATAATAAATATGAAAGATTTGTGATATTAGAGCACAGTAATGAAAACAAGTGAGTGCTCAGTTAGGAAGCCATCTGTGCTCAAAATGTATATGCTTTGTACTTCTGTGTTGCTAAACAATGAAATTCCCTAGACAAGATTTTATAAGCAGCAAGCTATAAGGCATTATGATCCCTTCAATTTGTATCTGTTTTTGTTTAAGAAAAATGCAAAACATATATTGAAGTTTTTATTTTATTAATTCCATTCAGCTTGGGTGATACCTACTTTGTAGCTAGAAAACAGAGCACAAGTCCCCTCTAATTTCATTGATATGGATCACTTTACTACGAGTTGCTGTTATCTAGCTGTAGCTACTTGAGTAGCTGACATTAAAGACAGTTAGAAATACATAAATAAAAGTATTTATTAAAAAAAAAATCCCAAAATTATAAAGATACATTGAGTCACAAATATTATGGTGCTTCTTACCACACAAAATTTTAGGTTTGCTTCTCTTGCCAGTGCTGCCTCTGGAGATGCATTCAATGCTGTTTTGATCCTTCTGATTCTTCTTTTATCTCTGTACCTGGAAGGGGAGTTACTAGTACATATTTTACATTGATGTTTAAAAAAAAAAAAGAAAAGTTTCAAGCCTATTACTCTTATAGGAAGAATGATAGTTGGAATTCAAATTACTTAGACTTTATTAACAGTTGAGAGGGAATAAACTAGTATTTCTGCATAGAAACATGTAGGTAATTATCACTTGGATTAGAGAGATTAACATTTCAAATCTTAGCTATATTACAGTAGAATAAAACAGCAGACAAACCTCCCTACAACTACCTCCCATGGTATATACATGTAGGAGAACCCAAGATATTTACTTACCTATGTTAAGATAGTAATCTCTTGCTCTGGAGGTAGACTTTTAAAATGAATTGCTAGGAAGCCACACTTAGGCACAGCAAATAAATGCTCTATAAAGACACCTGATTTCCTTTATAAGGGGCACATGACTGTGGTGCTGGGAAAGGCTCTTACTGTCTTAGTGTATACTTGAGCCTATATAATAACATGTAGGGTGCAACAGCTCCCTTTCTTCTTGGAGAAAAGAGCAGTTGTTTTAAGCTTGTAGAGGTTTGTATTAGCATGTGTGTGTTTGTAGGTAAAACCTTTCTGTTAGGGGAGACACTGGGGTTAAAGCTGCCTTAGGTAAAAGTTACATTAGGTAGATGCTGAGTTAAAGCTTGTCTGATTGTTATGCCTGTTGTGGTTTATAGGGTTGTGACTATTTTTTGAGGCTTTTTTGTGGTGATATGTGTGTGTGCACAACTGAAGTGTTTAAAGAGGTCATTTCTATAAGTGGAATAAAGCTAAAGAAATTATTTTTTTATATAATCAGAGAGCTATTTAAATGACCTATTTTCTAATAGCTAACTGATACAAGAGGTACTTTGCACATATGTAGCACTTCAGAAGTCATTCAAAGTAAAAAGGAAATATATTGTTTGAGAATTGCTAAAAATAAGGCTATTACATATGAGCAACACTTAAGGAACACAAATGGTATTTGCTAGAGTTTTATCTTGCACAATCCAAATAAATTCTGCTTTGGAGGGTGTAATGCAGTAACTGCTCCTATAGACTTCTAAACTATAAGCTTAAGATCCAAGAATTTTAATTCAGTGTAACTGTTTTCTTTCCACCATTTTAATTAGCTGTCTGATAGTACTGAAGTCTGTTTTATATACATATCAATTCAGTAAACACAGAAATCTGTGGTGTTATATTTTTGTATAAAAATATGAAAGAAAGCTTTGAGTTAATGCATCTGTAATTCAGCTCTCTGTATTGTAGAACATATGCTGTTCTTTTTTAATTAAACAAAACATAATATGCAAAAGAGCATAGTCTATCGGATGGTACCAAAATAATAACACATTTTTAAAGTAATACCAAAAATATTCATGGTAACTGTGGACCTTGAGGCCATAGGAAGAGACAGCTGCTGAAAAGTAAATATAGCAAGTTTGAGGCAGAAGAGAGAAATGTTGGAATCCTCCCATATGCCTGCATTTTGAACTGGAATTCAATCAGATACTTTTCGTGCACAAGTAATATGGCTAGAATTTTAAATTAATTTTTAAAGGAATTAATTCATTAATGTATTTAATGGAATGATTTGCTTTATGCAAATCCTGAGCTGTCACAATTAGTAGCAACTCACAGAAAGCTCAGTTTCACCGTGGAATTCCTGTGGAGTCCTGCCAGCCTGTTCTTCTGCTCCGGGTTTTGTGGACTCAAGGAATTACCTGGCTTTGAATGCTCATTGTATTCTTTGAGTTTGGTTTGTTTTGTTAAAATATTATAGTCTGACATTAATCCTTTTGCCACATACTGCTACTGACCGAGTTTGCATTCTCACATAGGCTAACCTAATATATTCATGTGTACAGAGGGCAAAAGGCTAAGGGATTTCTCTTTCTGTTGGTACTACAGAGGATTCAGTAGTTGTGTCTAAGGTAGAAGACCATTGGGTCAGTTCAGGTTAGTTGGAAGGTCAGTTTCTCTGACCTTCTTCCAGAGAAACTGACTAAAAGCTTGTGGGTTTTTAATTTCTGGAAATGCTGTGGGTTTTCTGAGGGCTGGTTGTTATCTTTGTCATATGGCTACCTCTTCTCACAGGTAGTGATGTGTGGATGTTAAATTGTACGTTGAATTGGATATAGAGACAAAATCGAGGACGGATGTTTTGGTTAGTTGTCATATCTGGTCTTTCTTCACCTAGTTGATGTTTTCTTGGACTGGAATTCTTTAATTAAATAAGCTGTCGAATGGCACCAAAGAGTACATAGGTCTAATGTTGGGGGCTTATAATAGTAGATCACTTTTTCCATTAATAGGTTGTGTTCTTTTGTTTCTAAGGTGGCATGTATTTTGTGTATTTAAATACTCAGCTGTAGGTCATTTGGTAAAGCAGCCGTACCCTGGCGCACTGAGCGCGTGTGGGTTGTGTGCTTGGACTGACCATATTGTTCCACCAGATGATTTCCATTCTCAGTTTCTCCCATTCTCCACGTTAGGTGTTCATTTATGATGTCTGTGGCTTAGCCTGTAATTCAGCCATTAAATGCTGACTGCATTTTATATACTGTCTTATCTTTTACTGCCAAAAGGGCTTCTACACTACAACAAAGATTAAAGAAGCGTTACATATGAAAGTTTTTTAAAAAGGAAACCTTTTTCTTCCCTTCCTGATTCACTGCATTATTATTAACCAAACTTCTTTGTTTAATCTCTAGTTGTATTTTTTCCCCCAAATGTTCTTCTTTCTATTCTGGTTCAGTTAGAATATCTTTGAAAGTAAAGCCTTCATTTTATAAAGGATTAAGATGTGTGATAAAACTCCAGAGAGAGTGGGATTTGTTTTCTATATATGCAATTAATTTGTCTATTAAACTTTTTGTGGTTTGAGATTGAAGCAGGTGAGAAATTACTAGCATATTTTAACATTCTCTCTGCAAATGCAAAACATCAGGCTTGCAATATGTTTCAAGGCTATACTTTAATTATTAGTCCTTGAAAAAATTATATATGATTTTCAGTTGTTGAAAACTTTTTGGTATATACTATACAATGATTTGAAAAGTATAAGGTACCAGATAATATACAAATATTTTAAATAATTTGCATAAATTATATCAACAGAGTATTTTATCATCACTCCATTGTTTGCTAAGCGTATGCCTGTGTGGAGCAAGAGGAATAGTAGATAATAAATAACAATAGCGGCCTGAATCCAGAATGGGACAAATATCAATAGTTAGTACTACGGTATTAGGCACATTACAAATAGGAACAATAATAGTCACACAAAAATTCCTTTCTTTATCCTAAATAACACTTATTTTCCTGACATTAATTGAATTGAAAATTGCCTTGATTATATCTAAATCCTCCGTTATCCAAACATACTCAATATCCTATATTCCACTTTGATAACTGAAGTTTGACTCGACACTATTTTTAATGAGGTATAAGATTTAACTCATTCCCCCATAGTTCACATTTTAGGATAGATCAAAGGAAACCTAATTGATGAATGTATAATTAAAATCACATTTATTTCTCTTCATGATTTCCCTGCAAATACCATGCTGTTGATGAAAGCGCTTCTATAAGTGGTTGTATGCATCAACACAATTTACTGTAGATAATCCTTCCTTTGAAGGGAAACCTTTAAACTTGTGTGTCTTTTAATAGAAAACAGTGTAATTGTAAACTAACCATGTTTAAGTTCCTTTTTTTCCCCAGTTTAATCATATTTCTTTCTAATGTTCTCCACAGGATGGCTTGATAGTAGAAAACATGCATGATCTTCCTTACACGGTGTGTCCTGGCCCTGAAGTAACGGCGGCAATGACAGTCATTAGTGCTGCAGTGAGACAAACCTGCCCCTGCCTCGCGCTGGGCGTCCAGATCCTCTGCGCCGCAAATCAACAGGCCATAGCAGTTGCTCTTGCTGCAGGTAATAGAAATGACTCCTCAGTTATTACTGTTGTTTGCTATGGCATTTACTCTCTGCAAATTATGCATTGTCCTAACATAGATACCATGAAAAATGAGACATGAAAAGCTCACTGTACCCTGAAAAAGTAGAAATTAGATTTTTGAGAAAGATGCCTCCTTGATTATAATAGATGATACTTGTGCACTGCTTCAGTTGGAGGCAGCTAAAAATCCCAAGGCTGCTGCTGCAGCTTTCTAGGTGAAACCTGTCTAAATATAATGATTAGTTTAAACCTACTCATGTCTAAAAGCTACCTTAGGTGTAACTCTATTTACTTCAGTTAAATTATATTTGAGGATCAGTTTAACCCACTGTGGTTAAGGATCCTGTTTCAACATCTAATTATATGTTGTTGCTACTGCTGTTACCTGTTAAAACTATGTTTTCATTGCCTTTTTTAATGAATGGATGGAATGAAGCTTTTTATATAATAACAAAAAATTGAGTGTACAGCTAGCCAAACTACTTCAAATTAAATTGCATTTGGGGGAATTAAATATAAATTAATCTATCTTTATTGCATGAATCCTAGACTTGCTAACCTTTTCTGCTACTGCTTGCTGAAGCAATTTTAGTTTTTCATATGTAACATTCTGTGCTTTAAAGATGGAGGCAGGTTTAATGTGGAAGGCTTATACTTCCTAAATACCTCATAATTTGGGGGTTAATGCTTGTTTTTGCCCAAATTGCATATGTGATTACAGTAAGGTTGCACATTTTGAATGTACAGATTTTGTAAACAGGCAGAATTTTCTAAGAATGCAAAACTGAAAGATGCTGATGTTAACTGAAAACCATACTTGAAGTGAAATAACAAAGGCTAACTTATCTGCAGTGGCAGTTTTAATTATGTTGAATATGTTCTAGAAGTCTTCAGTTCCCTTTTTTTCTTGGAGGAATTCATGTTGGTAGGTGTGTTTTGAACTCAGCTTTGCTTTGAGTGCTTTAAAATCAGAAGTTGCCATTTTCAAGGTATCTATCTACTTGACAAACTGACAAAACCTAATTTTTATTGCTGTAGTAGAATGTATATGAAAACCTAAAATAAAAATGGTATCAGAATCCAGTTTTATTTCTTAGGGATTGTATGCATGTAGGGTACTTGAGGTAGATAGGTGTTTGCAAAAATATTTACACATCTTACTTTTAAAAGCATTAGACTGTTAGTGAGTTATGCATCCTTTTAGGGGCAAAATTGATCACTAAATAAGGGATATAGTGCGGCAGTAATGTATTTCTCTTACTTTTCAGCAATAATTAATGAGAGGGAGAATTCCTGGAGGGCTTAGATTTTGCTCAGCTCTACTACTGTTCTGCCCTGTTTGCTCTGTAACTGGTGAACACCAGCTAGGAAGGGCCTGTGTTTAATGCATTTCATTGCACTTCTCCAAAATAATGATTGTCTCAGGTTTACTGAACAGGAAAGCAAAAAGAAAATAACTTTAAGCAAAACCATAGTAAAGTGAGTGCTACTTCGTAGGTAGCAAATCTTTGAGTAGTTATCTGTAGCAACTTAGTGACTTTAATGTCATTGTAGTTTTAATAGGTGGCTATTAATAAAGCAAACCCTATTTGCTTTCACTACAAAAAATACTTGCTGAAGGTGTTCTAGCAAAAAAGCATATGTAGCATCTCCTGCTACTATGCAGTGATTTCATTTTCCCTGTGGAAACTCCTATATTTGGTAGAAATAACCATTCCGAAGAGAACTGCACAGGGAAATTGTAAGTGGTGTTGGTCATGATTTTGTTTTGTAAAGGGAGGAAAAAAGTCAACAGGTTTACAATGTGACTATGAAGGAGCTCAACATCAGCGACATGTGGTTATGCTAATAAACATGTTGGGGGTAGCCAAATAGTAACAGATGAAACTACTGAATTTTCCTAGCATTTTGACAAAGTATTGGATAACTGTGAAAATAATGGTACTAAATCAGGGGATGAGGCATTTGAGAAGGTTGAGAATTTTTAATTTTTTTTTTCTTTAGGAAATATTTATTTATTCAGTTAGGCACCTAAAGGAAGGAATGCCAGCAAAGATGTGTTTGTGCTGGGTGCTTCAGCAAAGGTGTGGGGCAGTGGCAGGAAAACAGTGGGGGTTCTTGAGGAAAAAGGGAGTCACTGTGTCTTCACTCTTCTAACGGAAACAAACAGTTCCTCATATTATCAGAAAACAACTATTGAGCCAAAACAGTTGTTGCCAACATCCTCCCAGCTCCAAAAAGTTTTGCAGACTGTTACAGCGGTGCTAAATGCTGTTAATTCAGCACACCCACAGGTCCACCACAGGGGGTTGAAGGAGGTGGTTGCCCAAAGGCATCCATCTGTCAGGCCATGGCATCCTCCTGCCACGGGCCTGCGTTCCCTCTCTGTCTGCCCCACAAACCAGTGTCACCGTGTCTCATCTTTTGCTTTTGCCTTCAAGAGGTTATGTTGAAAAGTGCTGGATTTCCCTCTGTTCCTAAGGGCAGATATGGTAATGTTAGCTGACTCAAATTACCATCATTCTATACACAAATAGTGGGGGAGATTCATGTCACACCTTTCTTAATATTAAAGTCCTCTGCTGCTCAATTTTTATACTCTTCTAATGTAGGCACTTTAATTTGAAATACAGTAATGTCCCTAAGGAACTGTAGACTGTAAAACATAGAGACAATACAGAGCAGTACAGTTTTGTATTTATTTTTTTGAATGGAAGGCATCGTAATCTCAAATATGTCTCAGGAAAACAGCCCTTAATAGTTCATTTTAATGACATCCTCCAAAGACTGTATTATCTTCCTTCTTTCCTAAAATACTCTTTGAGGAGAAGCAAGTCAGAATTTGTTTGCTAGGGTTACTTTTCAATTGGTTCATTATTAACAGGTGCACCATGTGCTTTTTAGAGGTGTATAACTTCCTGTTTGTAGTTTCTGAATTAATTAACTACATCTGCTTGAGGTTGAAACAGAATGATCTATATAAGCAGGTTCTATGAGCATTTGTAGAGAAGATACAAATGCTCCCTTATTTATTTTTGTTTAGCCAATATTACTGGTTATCATTTCTCGGTGCTCAGGAATATCCACAATATGTTCACTAAGTCTGGGTCAGATTTAGGCATAGTGCTTGCTTTTTCTTACTTACTTATCAGTGTGTTTTGTTTCCTGAGGTTAACCATTGTGTTAATTTCATGTACTCATGTTGTTTGCTGTTAATCTTCCAGATTACATGGCTTTTCCTTTCTTGAAAGTTTGCTAATTATGAAGCACTAGTTATATTAGAGGGGATTGTTGTGTCTAAAGGAATTGCCCAAAAGCTTTCAGCTGCTGTTTGTGTTTTTCTTTGAATCAATGAGATGTTCTGCTTGGTTCTAATCTATCAGTGTAGGTCTTTGCAGAGAAGATGCAGAGCCTTTACAATACAGGGAGTATGTGTTAATGAGACTTCTTTATTTTGCACATTCTGATACTTTCTATTACCAATGTGTAGCAGTGATCGAGAAGAAATAAATAACTGGTCCATCATTAACCTAATGGAGACACAGTTAATGGTGAGAAGAAAGATTTCACGAAATATTGCCATTGTGAGATATTGGCCTGGCCATCTGCTGATCTTTGAGGCGTACAACAGTCACTATAGCTGTATCTCTGTAGTGATGCATGGGAATGCTTCTGATATTCCAGGTACCCTTCCCTGCTGTATCTTGACTCCACGGGGTGGAAAACCCAAGCACATGGGCCAGAGGCAAGTTATGCTCTTGTGTTCTGGCCAGAGCTTAGGTCTGGGTGCCTGGGAGCAAGGACTGTAGGGTCTGCTGTAGAGTGCAGCTTCCCTATGCCTGGGTAAGCCTGTGTTACACTCATCATGAATCAGGGCTCAGTTTTTAAGTTTATCTGACGGTTTTTCCTTTAAGGATCATCTTACTGAAATCCCATTTCTGAATCATGATGACACTGTTGGTAGCTGATTAAAGTGAGGCTTCATATCAGAAGATATCCCAGGTATCTCCATGTCTTTTACAAATACAGCTTTGCTGTCTGAGACCATTCCTTTCCCTCACCCACCAGCAGAGATAACCTCCATGGGAATTCACTTGCTACAGCCCATGACCCTGTTTAAGGTGGGACAGAATTGGGCAGAATTTTATACTGCTTTTTTTGCTTTTCTTTTTAACTGCCACCATTTACTCAAGCTGTGGTGATGGGAAGTGCAGCAGGGGTGTGCATGCCTTGGGAGCATCCGCAGGTGCTGTGGAGCAAGGCAGTGAGTGCCATGGGCTCTACTGCAAGGTCTGCTGGAGATGCTTCTTCCAGGCCTGCAGTTCATGCTGAGCATGGAAGGAGCAGCTGCAAGACGATGCCCTGAGTAGTAAAGCCTTTGCAGCAGAGAGGCTGTACACCTCTAGCATCAATAGCAGCCAAAGTTGATACTCTAAGTTTTAATTTTCAGCACAAAATCAGTCTTTCAGATTCTTTTTTGAATAGGAAGGCAAGAAGAGCTGGGAGCCAGGATTTACTGTGCATGTAAAACAAGATTTCACCAGTAAATTGTGACATCTTATCTTTGTGTAAAGGCAGAGATGTTTGCCTGAAGTCCAAAACTGAGCATCAACCAGGAGCTGCTGCCTTGCAGAGGCCAGATCCCATTTCTGTGAAAGCAGTAAATCCTAGCTCCCAGTTCCTTTTGCCTTCATGAGTAACTGAAGAAAGGAACATACCCAAGAAAGGCCTTCTCACTGGTTGCATCCAGTTCACTGTTTTGGGGTGTTAAAGTGCAGTGATATGTGCATTTAAGATAGATAAAGTAGTTTCCTCCATCAACTCAGTCTTGCAATATTTTCTCACCCAGCAAGAGAAGTGTTTCAGTCTGTCATTTTTTTTTCTTTTATGCATAAATTATCATGGAAAGGAAATAAAAAAAATAAAGCTTTTCTCTACAGTTGATAGACCTTGACAGCTGTTTAGGTGAAGCTGTTCAAGTAGGATTAAAGTAAGTGGAGTAACACTAACCTGAAAAAGAGACAAGCTCTAGTTCCATGAGCAGGCCCTGCAGTGGCTGGTTACTTGATTCCATGTTCCTAATACCATCTTGAAGTTCTGTTTATTAGGTTTCGTTGGAAATTTCCTGTTCTTGTTTTCAAACAATAACAAAATTTTTTTGTTCCCGTATAAGTCAGAAATGGGACTGTCTGTGAAGTATTCAATGGCTATTACTTTTCAACTTGCCAAATGCAAAAGTAAGCAATAATATCATTCTCACAATTTTATGAGCGTAAAAATGAATTCATTAGTGGAATCTGATTATGGCTTCATAAAGCAGAAGGGTAATGATTTGGTGCCTGCACCTATTACACTTGGTTAAAATTTGTATTTTTCATAACTCCAAAAAACCCAGATAGAGAGTGCAGCCTTGTTAAACTGAGTACAATCCTAATGTTTAGCAGAAAGTCTTAAATTATGAAGTTAAGGAAACACAAACCAAGCATCAGCACACATGTAAGCGGTGACTTCAGTAAATGAAATTACTCTATGAATAGCCACAGTCTTGATTTAGACATTATTATTGCTATGGAAGTGTAACATATCTCTGGACTCATTGATAGTCTTACAATTAGAAAAGTAATTTTTCTTACTTGACTCTGAATTGTACTGTAAACTGGGATGATTTAAATAGAACCTATAGCTCTTGTTCCTCAAAATCTCAGCCTAGCTATTTGCACTGTTTATTACCCAATGTCTACTAACACCTGTAACTAGTGGCACACTCTTGTCTTTGGACCCTGAGAGAACTCCATGCTTTTCAGCCGCTAATCTCTAGGCACAGGACAGCTTGCATTTGATTTGGCATCCATCTGTGATGCTTCTTGTTAGCTGGAGTCTGTGTTGCTAAGCAATATGGGCTCTTCTCTATCAGGCATAAACTGCTGTTTCTGCAACTTCAGGGCTTTTGGAATGCAGCTGAAATGTGAAAATAAACAGGCACCTTGTCATTTGGTAAATACTTTTAAAGGTTGTTTATGTTTATATTTGAAATGTACTAAGGTGAGGTCTGTGTTTCCTAAGCAGTTCTCTGGTGGGTGGGATCGTGTTCTTGATGGCTGCTTTCACATGCGTTGGTTTCCTTGATATGGTGTCACCTCTAATTGAATGTGCAGCTGACTCCAAAGCTGGAGCAGCAGCAGGGCCTCAGAAGGGCTTGGAAGAGACCTCTGAAGCAAACTGGAAGAACAGCAAAAGCTGCACATGAGTGCAGAGTTTTTATGTGTATGTTAAGTGACAGGTGAAATAAACTTCAAGGCTATGAAAGACTGGAGAGAAGAGGGGAAATACAGTGAGGGAGTCAGAATTCAATCTTGTGCTTCATAGGTGTGGGCTTGTTACACCATGGACCAAAGCTTCAGTATTTCAACACAGAGGTATTTCAGGGCTGTGTAGGGGGTCCCTGAGTGTAGGTGAATGGTCTGTGTGAAGTCATTCCTATCTGTAATATTCCTCTTCAGTGTCCATCCCACAAAACCTTCCTAGTGCAAAAAATGAATGAATATGGTGGAAACCATGTTGCTAAGACATGGTGAAGTTGATGGCCAGAGTAAGTTCAGTGTGGAGTGGAAAATGTTTCACTCTTCCCAAACCTTATCTTTTTGTACCTTTGGCACAGCTCTAGAAGTAATCTGTTGTTGTGGTGCTGTGTAGAAAACACAAGCTACATTCAGACAGCATCAAACAGGCTGTGTTTTCTTGCCTAATTTCCTAAAGAAAGAAGACTTAAATCTGTTCCTCTGTCTGTGTCCATGTTCTTGATGCTTTTTGACCTGATGGCCAACTTCAAGCATATTTAACAGGGGAATAGACGTTGGGAAAGAAGTAATACAATGAAAGACTATCTGTAAAGAGGGGAGAGACCCAAGTAGAGACCCAAGTAATGACCCTTTTTGGAGAGCAGACACATTGTTAGGATAAAGGAGCTGGGTTTTGACCTACCTGCTCCTTTGTCAGCGTGTGCCCTCTGGCATATCATTGGAAGAGTCAGGGCAGGGTGTGCAGCTGCCTGTTCTGAGCCACAGGAACAAACTGATAGGGGCTGAGGAAGAGAAGGGAACCATGGGGATAGGGAGAAATCTGGTGGGCTCTCTGGGAGAGGTGGGAGCTGGAGGTAGCGACATAGAAAGAAGCTGGAGAGAGTATGGATGAACATAAAGCATGTAAACCAAATATGTAGAGAAGCAAGGTTGGTTAGTCCCAGAGCATATGGAATAACTTGTGTTGGGATTGATTAAGAGGGGTGGTAAGGTGGGGTTTTGTTTGGTTTCAGTATTTCTGGTTTTCAGCCTTCAGTTTTAGCTAGGATATTGCTAATTTTTTAATTTTTTTTTTCTTTAGGTCTTGATTTTATCCGGGCTGAAGGGTTTGTGTTTTCTCATGTTGCTGATGAAGGGATTATAAATGCCTGTGCAGGTAACCTGCTACGATACAGAAAACAAGTTGGAGCAGAGAACATCCAGATTTTCGCTGATATTAAAAAGAAACATAGGTAAATACAAACAATATCTTATGTAAATATGAATGTAATAATCTTACATTTTTCTCCATTTTCTGAATTTTTGTTTTAATGCCTGTTTAATGTCAGGAAAGTTTGATATAGGGAGAACTTTATTGTTCAAGCAAGGTCTTGCCATGCTATTAGTGGATACATTTAAAAATAAATTTGCACCTGTAAGCTGCAGGTTGCTGCATCTGTGAAGTCTGCAGTTGTTTAACCTTCAGGATTTATAAATGTAGACTGTAAAAGTTTTGCATCTGATAGTTGAGATTTTGTATACTTGTGTATTTGCCTATTATGTTTAAAGAAATCTTGTTTCTGGAGGCTAGGCATCCAAGGTTATTTTTAGTTATGCAAGCAGTTGCCATATAAAAGCATCCAAATCATAATATTTTGGCATTTAAAAAAGCTACTCTCTTTTTTTCTCCTTCCCGCCAGTAATACTAGTTTCTTCTGTTTAAATCACTACTGTCTATGTACAGATTATGTTCTATGATTATCAAACAGAAAGAATTTATGACAGATGAATCCAGTTTCTTTTCTGCTTATACTTTATCATAACTGTCACATGGTACTTTCAGCTATTTAGATGTCATTCTTTGTTATTTTTTTTTCCCAGAAGAACTGCTGAAATGTTATGTATTATACATGCTAAATAACCTAATTAAAATGTTTGTGTGTAGTATGTGAGTAATCATGAGAATAACCAAGTCTGGAAGATCTTAAGTACCTAATAAACAGTTAATAAAATTCACAATGGAAAGGAAACAATGCAGTGTTGTCAAATTAAGCTTTTTAGGTCCTTTGAGTGGTTTCTTTCTAATAATTTCTTCCTATATATGTATGTATATATATAAAAATATATTGCATTAGACTTTTTTGTATAAAATTGATTGCATCATGTGATTTTCTTTTTCTTTGTCTTGACAATTGATGAATTGATATTTGGATTATACTTCCTGTTGTTCAAAGGAATTGCTTTTTAAGAAAAGAGGTTTGTGTTTCAGGCGGATTCATAAGCTGAGAAGGAAATGTTAAAGGACTTGTTGGTTGGGTTTTTTATGTAGAAAAATATGCCTGCCACTGATGGCTGCTAGCCTCCTGTTCTTTAAATGTGGAGAAACTATTTTTGTAATCTGCTTGCTGTGTTAAAGGTACCCTCCATGTGCTAGTTTTAGGGTGCCTACTCCTCTTAAGCCCTGTTTTAACCTCATGGTATGTATTGGGTGCTTAGGCCTGCCTTTTGGCAGCTGCAGAAAGGGAATTGGTGAACTTCCTTTTGCATCCATCTCCATGCGTGGAACGCAGTGCACATGGCCCCCACCAAGAGCATTGTCCATCCAGGCTGATCCAGGAAAGAGGCTGGCTCCATCACCACTCATCAGTGCAAGATGTTGGCCACAGCCATTGTTTTCTACTTAAATGGAAGTAGAGAAACAACAAAGTCAGGTGTTAAACCAGCAATGGCTGGAGTTCTTTCAATGTTTAGAACCGTTTAAATTAAAAGCTGCTATTGCTATGGATTTCAGACAAAGCGCGTCACCCGTATATCAGAGGTTGCTGTTGAAACGCTAGGTTGCGGGTAATTGATGTTTGTAACTGCTGCATAAGATGATTCCTGTGATCATATCATAGATAATAACTGTACTTTCTGTTAGTTGGACTTTATGAAATGAAGGGGAGGATGTTAATTCTGTTCTAGGCAACAGAACCTGATTTATGAGTGACTGCACATCCACAACTCCCACTTGAAGTCAGAGAGCTGTGTGTACTCAACGCTTCTGAAATACAGGTGCTGGATGTGTAAGCAGCTGTCTCAATTGACACTTGGTAGTTCACATGTAGCAATCACTCTTCAGAGACAGGAGACCCAGAGCAATAGACCGATCAATTATGGTTCCCTGATGGAAAAGGTTGGGTTTTTCCCCTCTTGTTCATATTGCAATTTTACTTCCCAATTTAAAACAGGACACTTGCCCTCTCTCACAAAGCCTGCCTTTAGTTGTTTTGACAGCAGGGAAGATGAAGAAATGCAGTCTAAACATTCAACAAGATGGATAACAAATGTGTGTGCCGACAGTAACCACAGGGTATGTTCCTGCTGTTTACAGTGCTCACGCTCTGACTGCAGATGTCAGCGTGGCCGAGACCGCTTCGGCTGCTGAGCTCTTTCTGGCTGATGGGGTTGTACTGACTGGCACGGCTACCGGATTGCCCGCAGATCCTCAGGAGCTGAAAGGTGAGAGCTGTCATATGAAGGTTGGACAGCAAACAGGCAGTGAATCAACTTCTGGATTAATGTAGAAAGAAATCTATTTATCCACTGTTCCTTGAGGAAGAAAATAAACTCTTCCTGTAGGGTTTGATTTGATACAGCAGAACTAATGTGATTGAGGTGATACTCAGACTAGCTGTCGCATGTTTCTAAACAATTTGATAGGACAAAAATGAAAATTATGTCAAGCTTTTATAACATTCTGAGGCTTAAATGAAAAAAAAAGTAAAAAATATATGTAGAATATGTAAAAAAAGACCATTCCATTTCTAAAAAGTCTTAATATAAGAAAAAGCTACTGTATAGCCTTATTAGAAAACTAACTATAAATCTTTCCATTGAAGAGTTAAGCATTTTTATCTTTTTATCTATGAAAAAGGAAGTCCTGCAAGAAAAGAGGCATTTTGATAAGGCAACATTCAAAACAGGAGTAGCAAGGAAAATACTGGTTAGAAGATTTTCAGAAAGAGTACAAGTTTGTTGTTAGATAGAAAGATATTACATCAAAATAATTTTTAAGTGGTGTGGACTTTTTATCAAGGGAGAATCATTTGACCTATGAGCTCTAACCTCTGCAAAAGTTTTATGATTCTTCATATTTTTATATTGGCATAAGTTTGGGCTGCTTTCATGGAAATTGCTCCCATGCTAGAATTAGTTATATCGTAGGGGCATTTGGTTTCCATCACTAATTTGGGTTTAAATTAATGGCTTGAATTTGAGGGTCTCAGTATATAAAAAATACGTATTTTTTTTTTTAGTTTTTCTTTTTGCTGGCATGCTTAAACTTAGCATGTTTTGAAGTTCCAGTGCAGAGTGAATTGTATTCAACTTATGTTAGCTGACGAGGGTGAAAGCCATACTTTACTTGCCATAGATACCTGGACTTCAAACATCTTTTAAAATACTATGAAATCATTCAGGGTTTGACCTGTATCATACATGCTTAACAGCATTTAAAATGAACATTGAACTTGTCAAAATGGAGTTTTATTTCATACATATTAAACTTTTTGTCAATCAGTTACTATGCTTCAGTCACCAATGTTAAAAAGAAAATGATGATTTGATGTGAATATCGAACTCTTGAATTAGTTGGGTTTAGTACAGTAAACTAGAAATGATATATGGAACAGGTGGCCCTGAAAGCTTGGCTTATGTTCAAGACTACAGAATTTCCTCAATCTAGAGCTCCATCGCTGCCTGCAATTAATGTCTCCATCACTCTTAATGCAGATTAAATAATTTCTTAAAAATTTATAATTTTAGGGCAAAATCCTATGTTAAATTCTGCTTTCACATATGCATGTGCAACCTCCAGTGATTTCCTGCATCAGAGAGCAAAACCTGACCTCTAGGCCCATAGGTTTTTTATCACAGGACTCCAACCAGACAGCACCATGGCTTCTGCTCTTCTTTCATGTGAACAAACATGTCAAGTCTCCATCGTCTTCTCTTTCTAGGTCCAAAGAACAACATGAATCAGAGTTGGCAGCTGTAATGAAATCCGCACATTAATTCTGTGTTTGGATTTCTGCTATGAAAGCAAGAATCTGTGGATCACAGATTTATTTTACTTAAGTCACAGGATTTTGGATGTTAGCAGCCCCTCTTATAAGAAGTATGTTGGCTTAAAGCAGTTAAGAGAAGAACTTAAATCAATATTCCAGGGTATAAGGAAATGACAAATTAGGCATATCTATGTCAGCAGATTCTTAAAAGGAATCAGATATACAGTCTGCAAAGTTGGTGTTGATGTGAGTGAAATTTTGCATTTCACAAATTTATGCAGCCCTGGAAGTGCTATATTATGATGATACACACAATTGGGCACCTTTCATCACACTGCAAAGCATCCCTTGAAAGCAGAACCAAGAGACAGATGAGATTTTTGTCATGTCTTTTTTCAGCTTTGTTGTGCAGTAATACAGAAGTGTCTTTGCCTTTGTGTCTCTGTGTTGAATTGACCGATTTGTGATCGGGTGTGGGAAATGAGTGTTTCCCTGTCAAGCCAGAGAACTGTGTTCAGTGGGGTTTTGTTTGCTTGCAGTTTGTGTTGCTGCTTTCTTGTAGACAACCATCAGCATCGCTCCTCGCAGCGGCTGGCAAGCTTTGCTCTGGGGCTCTCTGGGCATACCAGGCACTAGTGATTGATGGAGTACAAGGTCTAAATATCAGACTTCAGGTTATTAAAAAGCAGAAATTATAGCTGAGCATTTTGAATTACAATTAATTATTTTGATAAACCATCTTTTCATTTAAGAGGTTATAAAAGTTTGTTCCAGTTTGCTACATTGTGAAACATTCTTTGGTTGGAGGGTGAATCTATCATGTTTTCTCTTTGGGTATAACTGCTGAAATACCTGCTTCCCATCCAGGCTGTATTTTAAGTGCTAAAAGCTTTGTATAATGACTGCTTAGTTATCTGTGTGAACAAAGCAAATGGCCTCAGCTGAGTAACCATTGGAAAATGGGGTACATTATGAAACTCAACAGCTGGCTGTGACTGCCACCTCCTTAGTTTTTGTTCATAAAAGGGGCATCAAGACTGATTCACCCTCTCACCTCTTGATGGTACTTTTAGGTCAAAATAAAGGCTGCTGCCTTTGCAGTAACCTCATAGGAATAAACAGGAGATGTGAGTCTCTGATCTGTACTTTTTGTAAGCCCTAGATTTAATGACAAAGTCCTTTGAATTAAAAAAATAAAATGTATTAGAGTGGAGTGTTACCATAAACAGTGTTGTGTACGGTACTACACACTGCAGTGATTACTGCATATGAAAAAGCTGTTAAAGAAAAGTAGTGGAGCAAGTTATTGGCACAGTGGTGCTTATTTCTGCACTGCTCTTCACCATTGTTTTCAAGCTAGGAGCATTTGGCCTTTATTTCATGCAACTTGTGCATACCATAGTTCAAATGCTTTCATTGTGCTTTGCAACCAAGCACTATTTAATTTGATTTTATTAAAGACATGTCTGCAGATGTACTGTCACAAGAAAGATCACAGTGCCCTCTAGTTACAGTTCACTGAAATAGAAATGTGCAAGTGGTGTAAACTTTAGGATCTTGTTACTGTAACATCACAAAATTGTCTCCTTTTCTCTTTGTGTCAAAAAAAATCAGAAGAAAGCTGAGAGAGATTTAAGGCAAAACTCTGTTTAGAGACATCTTGACAGTGACAGAACATTGCCATGCAAAAGCATATCTCACTGCTGTTGCTTTATTTTCCTTTACGAGCTAGAATTTGTATTAACACAGCCAACAGACAAATCACTTTCTAGTAATCAACTTGAGGCCTTGATGTGCTTGGAAATGACTTAAAAGTAGCATCTGTAGCATACTTCATTAGGTAAACCAGTCTCCTTGCAGACCAAGCACTCCCATTGCCATTCTTCACATTGTCAGTCTGAATACATCTGCAGCACAGGAGATGTATGTGGACTCCACATGTTATGTGTGGATCACAGCAGGAGCTGGATACCTTGCTACTTTGGAGAACTTTGGTGTTTTTTATAGTTTCACAGCAGACTCAAGTGTCACTGGTTTTTACTCTTTGCCTGGTAGAGCTAAACTATTGTCTTACACCCATGTGATCATGCTCTTTTTTAATTATTTGGCTCTTCATTTTAACTGTGGATGTGAAATAATTGTAAAACAACTACCTGCTAATGTGCCCTACACACTTGTCATAAAAACAAATATTGACTTGGAATGCAGTTCCTCTGGGGATATGGTAAAGTACTGTTACACAAATCTCCAATCAGTTGTAGCACCTTAAATATGCATTGGTGTCCATGTATAGCAGGTACATGTCTAAGAGCATGTAGGTACTATAAAAAGTAAATTTCTGATTTTTCTAGAACAGGATTTCAGTAATAATGCTTAAATAAATAACTAAAATTTAATTATTTTGTTGCTGTAAGCAGGATGATTATAAGAATATAAAATATACATAGAAATAACTATAGTTTTAATCATATATGCATGATTCATCTGATTTGTTTAAAATTTTCAATAAGGGCTGTGTGGAATTGTTTTATTTTTGTGTTAAAACTGTAAGAATGAGTTATTGTTCTTAGATGGCAAAATGGTAGGGCATGTGACCTAAGAAGAGATTCAAGAGCATTTTAATTGATCCCCTTTCTTCAGTGAAGTAGGAAGGTGATAAATAATTAGTCTTCCCTGAAGCATAATTAATAAGTTGGGCTTCTGATGAAATTCCATTTAAACAGTGTTTTGAAGCAGACTTTTACATGTTGCATATATGCTTTTCCTAGTTACCTCAACCTCTAACCATCTGACATCAGCTTATCACTAATTAAAGCCATTTATATGTTTGTAAGGGTCAGAAATAATGCCCCACAACATTCCTTTAAGTAAGGGATAAAGCATCCAGTCTTATAAGTGATTCTTAGGATGGTCAATTTGAAATGAAAGGATGATAATGCTTAGTAATTCTTGAACTGGGATTTTTATTTTTTTTTTTTTTTTTTCCCCCAGAGCTAGTACTACCCCAAGTTCTGCAGAAAATACTCTAATAACATTTTATTTATCTGTGGGTAAACTTTCCATGATCTAAGCAGCCATCCCCTTTTGTTTATTCTAAAAAAAAATGTGAACTACAGTAACTGAGCCATAGATCAGTTTCTGCACAGTCAGGTCTGTCAGAATCCATGCATTTCACAGTGAACATGATCACCTGAACCCTGGACTGAAATCCACCCCTGTATGTGAGGAATGAAATGATTCTGTAATATTTTGAGCCTTGTTTTGATATTTTTTTTTGTTTCTCTTTTTGGAACCAGGTAAAGGGTCAGATAATTAACACACAATGCATATAGGAAAAAATAATTGACTTTTTTGTTCCATTGCCATTTGTAGAAAGAGAAGTAGTCTCTATCAGTACTATCTTTTGCTTTCTGGTAAACTAGCTGGAGCTATCACTGTAGACTGTATTACCACTGCTTGCTTTCCTGCTTCTGAGTCCCTGAAATTTATCACGAAGTAGAGACTATGTTCCTTTTCCATTCCCTGTGAATAAGATCCTTCTTGTTTCTTCACTGAAGATCTTCTACTAGTTGTCAACATAGCATAAATTCAGGAAGGAGACCTGGCAGAAATACACACCAGTTCAACTACCATTATTGTGATTTAAACTGATGACTGAAGAATTGTAATGAGCACAGGTCTGCTGAGTAGTTCTGCCATTGTAATGATCTCGCCAGACTTGCAAAAAAGAATCTGAGCAGATCCAATTAATAGAAACAAAAATGGCATCTTATTCTTATAGCTGTATTTTGATTACTTTGTGGAAAGACAGGGAGAAGTGATTATTCATGTCTTAAGGTAAAGGGAATTGAGAACATAGCTAAGACTCCACGTGGGACATGGAAGCCCACATGATCACTCCAGCATCAGTAAATCCTTTGTCAAGGCAATGGATCTGATTTGCCTGGAATCTATACTGGGTGCTACTGCAAGATGGTAGTAAATGACAGCTCCTTTCCATGTATGTGCAGGACCTCAAGCACAGCTGAGCCTCTAAGTGTGATGGTAACAGTCACAGTAAGTAAAGGGTCTGGTCCTGCTGTGCAAACACTTCCTGCATCCAGCATCTCTTGTTACGAGGGATGTGGAATAAAAATTAATTTATGACAGAATATAGTAAAATGCAGTACACTGTCTGCCAGCCAATTCAACTTATTCTTGCTTAAATTTTGTCTCTTGAGAATAAAGAGGGATACAGGTATGGTACCAAGACCCAACTTTCATATCTTCCATAGCACTGAAACCATCCTCTAATATGTGGCCAGGAATACTCTTCTGCAGCGTTTCATACAACAGAATGCAAAATAAAATAAAAGGGAGATTTTTTTAACAGCTGTTCAGAGATAAAGGTGCTTTTTCTAAGGAAGTTGTTTTGTTCTATAGTAAAAGTAAGAAACACAATGATGATGAGTTTCTTGATACTCACCTTTATTATTGAAAACCTGTGCAAATTAGTCTTGATAGAGTTTCAAAGATGGGACTCAACCCTAATTTTGTTTTTCTTCTCTTCAGAGGTTAAACGTGCTGTGAAGGTTCCTGTGCTGATTGGGTCTGGAGTGACTCTGGATAATGTGAGGAATTACTTGGATGCAAACGCTCTAATAATTGGTTCGTATTTCAAGAAAGAAGGTTACTGGGCAAATGGTGTTGATCCTGACCGAGTAAAGAAGTTTATGGAACACATAAGTAAACTGAGAGAATGAGTTTGTCGGCAAACAGTATTTTTTTGTGTGTGTGTATAAGTGCAGTATGATATATCGTACAGAATTAGTGCACAAATGTGTGCTTGAATGGCTAATAACATTAAATGAAAACACACATCATCTCCATAACTAGCTGGGAAATGTGGTGACATCTTACAATAAACTGGTACTCTGATGTTTGTTTCTAGGCAGTACATTTCTGTGGCACTCAAAGCCATCACCAATGCAAAACCAACTCCCTGAAGGCTTGTGTAGTATATTTTCTCCTCTAAGTAAAATGCTCATGGAGTTTAAGGATTTGTAGTAAATGTTCATCACAGGTGAGCTGAGTTTTCTTTTGCTATGAGTACAATAGGATGCCCTAAGTTTACAGCTGAGAGTATTGTAAATTGGACAAGTTAATTAGTCTTTCAGTTTCCCCATCTGTAAAATGATGATAATAGTACCAACATCACACGGGGGTTGTAAGACATAATAAATGAAAGAATGTACAGCACTTTCATCTCTTCAAATGAAGGGCTCTATTAAAGTTCAAGATCATTATTTTTTCATTAGAATTGTGCATTTATTACAAAAAAGTAGTAATTGTATATGATACAAAAACTTAAGATAATTGGGACATTTATTTACTTACGATACTTATTATAGAATAAATGTAAATATTTAATTACATTTTAAGTAGAATTGGAATTTAGTCAAAATGTTTTTTCAAAACCTGGAAATTTTAATAAAGGTTTATTGTTATTTTTCAGCAAGCTCCTACAGTATTGTACCTCTCCAGACTAGTATTAGTGATGTTAAAAACTGCCAGGTTCCTTCCAATACACAAGGTGTAATTATGATGGAAACCTTTCTACCAAAGCTGACAGGTAAACACAGATTTTCATTTTTCCTGTAAAATGTAGAGGAAAAACGTGAGAATCTCTCTGTGTAATGTTGTAAGATATTTCTGTTGAATTTGATCTTTCAGCTCTAAGGAAATCTAAAATAACCCAAAGAATACCTGTTACGTCATGGCCATATAAAATGTGGGCATATGTTTTCATTGCTGGGGACTGGGAGCTAAGTTTGTCCTCTGGGATTGATCTCTATCTTTCCTTGACATCTATGCATCAGGCTTCTGCTGATGCTAATAAAAGTTCTATTGTAGATATCAAAGCGAGTATACAAACATTTTTGTGTCAGCTGGCAGAGTACCCATTCTTCTCTGAACAAAAGATACATCCTCCTTCCAAAGGCAAAAAGATTTTTCAAGAAATTTAGTCTTGTTAACATAATGGTGATTCCAGAACATCACAGGATGAGATTAAGTCTTCTCCTCAGGTATCTTTTTTCTGGACTAGTCTGGCTCCCACATAACTCCCATCAAAAGCAATTAAAGAGATTCTTTATACCCTATGACAACCTTGGCATTCTGCTTTTCTCCCTTTTCCTCCTAAATACGCTGACAAAGTTTCAATGCAGAGAAATCCTTTCAGGTGCCTGTTTATTGTGGCTGCACTACTTTGTCAAAGTCCACATTTACACAGGTATTTTAATCTGCTGTGTGTTTGAATGTCCATCAAAACCCAGCAGTTCCATCCCAGCCACTTGTCTCCACCATTTCTCTTGTGCCACCAGGAGCATTCATGTGGCCTCACAGGGATCAGGAAACTGATCCTAGCTGAAAGCTAACCCAATCTTGTACAAGCCACGCTTGGGGAAGAAAAAAATGTAGGTCATTCCTTGCATCTGCAGCTCTAACTCCAAGCTGCTGGTATAGGCAGCAGAGAATTATTTGAAGATCATGAAGATACTTTCTAAATCCGTCTTCCACGCTCTTTCACCCACAGCATATTTCCCAGATAAAGCATTATATTGGAAATAGTTGGCCAGCAGGACTAGGGAAATGGTCTTCCCCCTAGTAGTAGTCAGCTGAAAGCTACAACCAATACACTGATAAGGATTGTTCAGTGATTATAATTATTGTTAAAGAAACTGATTACAGTTGCCAAAAGTCACGTTCATCACGGAGTGTGAAAATACAATGTGTTACCAGCATGTTTCTTCATTTTTTTACTCATTCACATCTTAAAAACTCAGAAGTGACTGGAACTCAAATGGGCTTTCATCTGAATAAAAGGGGTGGTGAGACCTACGTCAGTGCTGTATGCAGGGTCTGAATGAAGTAGTGTCATACGCAGTAGTCTTTGTAAGACAAAAACCCTAATGAGTTGGTGTAATACTCATAACATGCAACGAATATTGTAGACAGCACCTTCACTGTAAGGATTTCTTTTAACACACCACTGTATGACACTTAAGGAAGGAACAGGCCATAATTTGGGGCTGTATTGTTACACATGAATGGTAAGTGCAGAATTTGGGGAACAGAAGTAAAGGAAAGCTGATTTTAGAGCCTGGAAATGTGACTGATTGCCGTCTCTTTATCATTCTTTGTGCTGAAAGTATTTGTCTAGCAGCATTAAGCATCTGCTTGCCTGTTTCACACAGATGCTGTAAGCAGAATTTGACCTTTTGTTCAGAAAGTGTTTGAATATTTAATGTAAAAATATTAAGTTATCAGAAAATCTGTCTCTTTTGGGAAGACCATTCAATTTTTATACAGCCCAAGTTGTTGAAGCACTTTGGAGCATGAACAACTTCAGAGCAGAACAAAGCAGGCAGTGCTAATGTGTAGAAACTCCAGAAGTAAATAACAGCTGTTCAAGAAGACTTCTATTAAATATGTATTAATTAATTTGAAGTGCATCACTTAAATATGTGAAGAGATTATCTTGTGTTAATTTACATTAAAACACACAGCACTTGTTAGCCTCATTACAGTATCCTAAGTATATCCTAAGCTATCACCTCATCCTACATTGAGCACTTTGTTGGGTGTTGATTGCTTTCGATTTGCCCTTTTAAAATGTCAGATAGTGGCCTCCCTTTCTTGTTGAATCTCTTCTTTCTCTCAGGTTTTGATCTTGCATAGTTACTGTACTTACTCGTGTCTGTTCTGTGTTGAGCAGAAAAAACTTGAAAATAGATTATGAAAATATAACAGTAATTACCCACAGCTCAGTTCCCTAATGTGCCCACCTGAACTTCACGTGTGGTTCTCGCTGTTAACTTGTGAACCAGCAGAGAGAATGTAAGTGTCCGTTTGTGCAGCAAAATGACTTTACGTTAAGATTCAGTATCACCTTTAGTACAAGAAAGACACCTAATAAAATGTGAGTCTAGTGAAATTATAGATAAATAAAACTCACTGGTAATAATAGACTTTGATCTAAATCAATGTATAAATCTTAATAAACCCTCATTCCATTCATAAAACTTAAATATTTTTATCTAAACCTAATAAGACAATTTTTTTAACCTATTTTGGTACTGAAAATATGTGAACTTGTAAGATTTGTGGATCATTTTTAGAGTTTTTTCTTTCCTGGTCATTTTGGCAGCAGATCCAGCTGCTAGGCTGTTCTTTCATCCCATCATTTTGACTCTGCAGACTTCCTAATTACAAGTTGGAGTCCAGTTCTTGTTTCCTGCACCTATTCCAACAAACTCCTCACTGGGGGGAAACTGAGGAATATAAAGGACTTGCAGGCAGGTCCTGGCAGAGCAGGAAGGGGAAAGGAAACCAAAATATTTGGCTTTAGCAAAATCTCAAAGTCTGTAACAAATTGCTAGGTTGCATAGTTCTCTTGTGAGAAGTGAATGGGGTTGTTTGCTTTTCAGGTTGTTTGCAGCTTCTTCAGTTAAGGCTTGGTGTTCACACCTAGGTTATGTTTGCAAGATCATCTCTGCTAGTATCTGTGCTTAGGGAGACACTTTTCCTAAATGAAAGCTGAAATTTTGCAGGATAATTATGGCAATAAGGGGTGATATCTGTAGCAAAATGCAGGCTTGGAATTCACAGCTCCTTGGTTTGAGAGCAGATTTAGTTGTATGTATCTTAACATTACAAAACCACTTACTTCTTACACCTTTGCCCTAACATCCAGTCAGTGTTTGCTGTGCTCAAGAAATTAGAAGTTGAGTTTAAGGACAGAACTGTCTGTGGCTTTTCTCTTGCACATTGCCCGTGCTTGCCTATGCAACCTAAATGATATATTGTTTAGAAACAATGGAGAAAGGGTGGCTGAGATATTCTTCTTGTGGGCTAACATGCCATGGTGTGTGGTAGAATTGAACCTCCACAGTTCCTGCTGCAGAAATACCATCAGAATTTAAAAACTTTCAGAGGGAGACAGAGCTGGATTCGTGCCTTAGAAGTGTCAGGGAAACCTACCCAATTAACTCTTGCTTTTATAAGAACCGGTGCTTGTGCTGGGGCTTGCAAGAAGTTGTTCAGGTTGAGGCATTATGGAACTTCTCTCATTTTTTTTTCCCTACTCCTAACCATTGTTTGACTCTCAGTGACAAGGATTCTTTGATCCTTTGAACATTTTTTTAGGGATAAAAAGCCTCTTTCTCTTCGGATGTCTGTCAAAGACCTGTGTTAGATTTAATAACTTCAGTCACATTGTTCTTATTGGTGACTGGGCAGGAATCTTCTACTGAAAGTCCATACTTAGTCAATATTAGGTTGAAAATGTTGTGTAGTTTCCTGACTGCATTTGTATTCTTGACTTCATCTGTCAAAATGACTTTGACACACACTCAGGTCCAGACAAACCTATTGGATATTTTCCTTGGATTATTCTTCAGCTGGCAAAGTTACTACTTGCCTACGTGTATCTCAGACTGATGCCTTTGGGGCTCTGAAGTATTCCAGCCTTCATTGATGAGTTACTTTCTCCCCTGTGCTTTGCTGACAGAACCATTGCTCCTTCCTGTCAGCATCTGTAGGTCTGCAGCAAACAGGGGAAACAGAGGCAGCAGCCAAACTGAAAGTGAGGCCAGGTGGTTTCTAGTGAAACACTGAGAGTAATAGATACTTTTTCACCCCAATCTTTAAATGCACAGATAATCTTAGCGGGGGAAAAAGTCTTTCTGCAATGCAAATAGGAAAGCCTTTCACATGAGGCAAAAGGGTTGCAATTTACAACATAGTCTGTTTCTTTGCTTATGGTTTGAAGCTTTAGAAGTATTAGAGATAAGGAGAGCCTGAGATGTTTCTTGTTAAACACTTAAGGATAGGAAAAGATGTGTAAGGGTAATTATCTTGATTAAAAATCTGTTGATCTTATTAACAGGTAGGTTTCTTTCAAGATACCAAAAAGAGATTTTTCTGATATGGGCTGAAAGTGCTACTCTGTTTAACTTCTCTCTTTCCTGTCATTGTCAAATTTTCATTGTTTCACAAAGTAAATTCAGTATCAGAAAACAAGCATTAGTGTTTCATAATTGCTTTTTCCAGAGGACATCGCTCTCCTTGAAATGAATGGGACAGAGCTGCCAGGTTAAGCAGAGGCAACTACCATTTTGCTTATTCATCTTAGATCTTGAATCCCTGTCCATCTTTGATTTCCCTTTTGTATATTAAACTGCGGTTTCTACTTCTGTAATACTACCTGTGCAAAGGGTGATGGAATATCCACTGTAGAGTGTAGGAGCTGATGAATCAGTGGGTATTTAGGACCTTTTTATTACTTAGCAAACAATATTAAGTGTAAGTTAAGTGTACAAGAAATTTTAAATATCTAAATTTGCCAAATCTTATATGAAATTATAAGTATTCAAGATAGATAGACTGAGAATTGTTTGACTTTGTGCCACAGTCACTGTATTAGCTGTGCCATGTCATACTGCAATCAGAATGAGGTCACAAAACAGAGGACATTGAAATAATGTTTCATACAAATGTAGGAGGAATCCCAAATTCAACAATAAACAAGGATGACGAGGAAGGCAGCACAGTAAGGGGAAAAAAAGATGCTCAAGTTTCCTGCAGTTCCTGCCTCATTGTTTATTCCAGCTTCCTGCTTTTTCAGTTTGCCTCTCAAGCCTTTCTTGTGCATATACATAGATTATAGTATGCAGAAGACTAAGAATAAGCTGAAGGCAGAAACCGACTTAATGAAGACATTCTCGTGATAGAGAAAAGATTTTGTTGTCCACAGATGCGCAAAGAAAAATAGAAAAGCAGCTGCCCTTAGAAATGGAGTAAAAGTAGAGATGAATGCCACGTCATGATGCTTTAGTCAAAATCTGATGTGTTGAAAGTCTTTGAGAGGATCTGTACTGTTGTACAGGGATATAACAAAGAGGAGAAACAATAAGCTTCTGCTGGAAAAATACTGTGAGTCTCATGTCTTAGATACTGTCCTGAATAGTGTTGACTTTTTGTCAACTTTCAGCTGTAGAATAAGGATGAAAGGAAATAGCTTTCAATTATTCTGTTATGAATGACAATATTAATAATCAATTTTGTGTCAAAAACTTCTGTTTCCTTAACACCAAGCTGTAAAGGTATAGCTGTGTACTGCCTTCTTCCTGAGGAAGATTCCGAAGGGCAGAGGTCCTCATCTCATTAGTTTCCATCTCTCCTCTGTGGGTAGTTAGCTTGTCTTTTCTGAAAGCTTTTGTGGGCAGAGACAGCATAATGGTGATGGAAGAAATTTATATGGCAAGTGGAGTGGGTAGATGAGATGATGTGGAGCTGAGATACAGCAGTCAAGTGAAGGCTTCTTGGGTCACCTGGCCCACAGAATTAAGAAACTAGGAATGTAGTTGGTCAGTAATGAGTTATTAAATTTAGATAACCTGCACTACACCCGTGAGGTGGTGAGCACTGGAGTTTGGGTGAACTAGGATGGCTTATTTTACTTCTTGCACTATCTGTTTAAAATATCAGCCGAAGCAGTCATGACAGCAAATGCAGCTGGTGGCATCTGGGCTGTGGAAATTATAGTTTTTAATGCTTTTCTAATAGTAATTTGAGAGCTCAAAGAATAATATGACTAATATTTCAATCAGGCACTGAAGACTTTCAAGTTTCAGGAAATATTTTTTTTTTTTTTAAACAGCCTTGATGAAATAGCCAAAAATATTTTAGGATTCCTATGAAGCATTAGCCATGGCTGCAGCAACATACCTAGTGAAATAGATCAGTGGTCCAATCTACTTTGACAACTCCTATGTAACTAAAAATAGGAGAAATAGAAGAGAAAATTTGTAGGGCTGGTAGTGGCTTGTATTTTTCAATAATTTATCAAGATTCAAGAGCACAGATTTCCTTTGGGAAATATTAGTTCTTAGGTTTACAAAGTGCCTCAGTTGTAAATACCCATAAAAATGACAATTTGGTAGGTCGTATTTATTCTTAAGCGGGTCAAAGGACATTAGTGTATTCCTACTATATAAATCTGTCAAGTACAGAATTTCTTTATGCTCCCAAATCACAAAAGCGCCTCTTACAGTCAAGGAGAAAATGTCACATTATTGCCAATCAAGGACAACAAGCAAGCATATCGATCTCTACCCAATAACTTTTGCCCTGCTCACTAAGTTTTTATCACTGAAACTGGACACATCAAGGGATTGGATTTAATATATACATATAGTGCTGATTTATTACAGGAGGAGAAATATAGTCTGGCCTCACTTCTAGCTCAATATTTTAACACTTACTGTAGTCCTTGTGTGGAAGTTTGCAATGACTTTTTCAACAGCCAAAGTGTGTAACTTTCAGATATCCCTGGATGTGTACAAATCTTGAGCTAGCATAGGTACATTGACTGTTATATGAGTACATGCATCTTGCATTTGGTGATTTTACAGTCTTGAGTCTTGATTTTTGAGGGTTTACGTATGTGGAAGTCTGTAGCAGGGTTGCTGTTGGTTTGAGAGAGGCATAACAAAAGATAAGCCTGGGGACACTGGAGGACATACAGGCACAGAAGGTCTGGATGGTGCTTGCTGCGCCTGGTTTGGAGATGCGTTGGCTTTCACCTCCTCTGTGAGACAAGCTGTGTATGTAAGGCTTTATATATATAAATCTTTACATACAATAAAACAGTATAAGAGCTGTTTACGAGTCACAGATACTGGAATGCAGCAGAGGGCTAGCATTGTCCTTCTTGGTCTTTCTGTGTTCCCTCTCTTGTTGGTAAAACTTTTCTTTTTTTTTTTTTTTTAAATTGACCACTGCAGAGGATTTGGCCTGCTCCACAAATGCAGAATCTTTGACCTCTGTATAGAGTAGTAACCATGGCTGGGGTAGAGGTATGAGCAATTACTTTTAGGAAGGCAAGTGCATCTACAAAACTGAAAGAAAGATCATCATCACAGAAATACAGAACAGTGGATGTTGGAAAGGAGCATCATCTAGTCCATCCCCTCACAGCTCAAATCAGTGTCAACTAGAACAAGTTGCTCAGGATCTTGTCCAGACAGATTTTGAGTATGTGCAAGGATGGAGTTTCCACAACCTCTCTGGGTAACCTGTCCCAGTATTTCAGTGTTCAAGGATAAGCTACTGAGTTAAAAATACAGGCCGTGTACATCAGCGGGAGCAGGTATCTGCTCATTTTGTTGTGATAAATGTATGAAGTGGGTATCCCAGACAGCAGACAGCTCTCTGTTATTGTGTAATTATAAGTATTATAAGTCCTGCTGGTTTTTTTTACCTATCCGGCAAAATCCAAATATTTTGATTGCTCTTTGTCTTCTTAAGAGCTGCACAACCCTTCCATAGAATTAATGGACACAGAAGTAGCTGATGGATTTGCTGCTTATGTTCATAATGATGTGGAGGGAGCTGGAAAGGGCATATCCCACTCTGCATTATTTCCTGATGGAGTGGGCAGAGGGATGTATGTTGAATTTCTCCAGAGTTGTCCTTCCCTAGCCAGACATTTTGTCAAGAGGCTATATTCAAGGATTCCATATGTTTGTCAAGAATTCCAGATGTCTAGTAATCCCAACCCCTTCTCGGCATGTGAGCAAATCCTTTCTACCGTGCATGTATAGCAAATCTGACACTTACTGGAAATGCCCGCTGCACATGGTGTGCACACTCACAGTGACTCTCACGTGGCTGGAGCTCTTGTGCATGTGCCCTCCTGTGGATTTTCACAAGCACAACAAACTGAATGTGTCCTAAACATTTGGGATCTACAGTGCATGTTCTGTTGCACATCCGTGCAACACATGTACCACAGATCTAGTGATGCTTTAAGTGCTGGACACAATGCGAACGCTACACAGCTAGTGATGCATTCCAGTATAGGAAGAGTTCAGAACAGGATCGTGGCACGCTCAGAAATCATGTGTTTCACTAGACATCTCTAGGAAGAATTTTTCCTTAGGAAGAAGCAGATTTTTGGTTCTTGACTCTCCTGACTTGTCACAGATAATTGTCCAGAAAGCTGTAGTTTCCAGAGCAGTGATGAATCATGACTTCCTTCCATGTCAAAGAGCCTTGGGCTTTTCCCCCCTCCAAACATTTAACTTACTTGCAGAGCTGACAGAAAAGCAGTAGATTTTTTTTTTTCCAAATATCCATTTGCCTTTCCATTTATCTACTTTGATCTAAAATATAGAACCTGATGGATGCCCTAGGTAAATCAAACATTTCTGTCTGCCAAAACGGTTTTGCAAATGCTTATTTCATGCCATTACCATTTTTCTGTTTCTAGCAGTAAATCAAAAAGTACCAGCCATTCATCCACTTTAAAAGTAATGCCTTTCCTTTGCATAATTACACATACCCAGTGGAGATCTGTATGCACAGTAAATCTATTCCTTTAAAAGGTTTTGCCTTAAGTACCGCAGTGACATAAATTGGTGTAGCACAAATTTATTTATTTAAAAGGTTTATTCTTTTAACTGATTGGGTAAATGTTATACTTCCATTGTTTGATTTGGGTGGGGAGGGCTTTTATTAATGTATCAGATTTAATTCTGCAGCAGATGTTTATGTAGAAAGGTCTCACTCCTTACAGGACTTGTAGCAATTAATATGTGTGTGTAATTTATTCTCATTACAGGTTTATTCTTAACTAGTGTTCAGGGAGTCTTCACTGTATCTCCAGTAGATCCCTGAGAATTAAATAGTTTAACGAATGTAATGAGCAAACCTGAAAGAACTACATGTAGAGAAGCATATGTAGTTGGACATTACCTCTCCATATTTGCAAATAACATAAGTATGGTATTAAAAGTGAGTGAGAAATTGCCAAAATAAATGTCTTCCAGTAATAAGTACCTTGCACGGTATTTTGGCAAAGTAAAGATTTAAAAAAATTGATGTCTTCATCATTCTCTTGTAAACTTGCTCATCTTTATAAGTCATGCTTGTAGCTCCCAAGGGTGTCAAACCTAAAGCAGACAAGCCCAGCTGGTGGAAGCCTGAGAGTGAAATGATTAATTTTTTAGCAGATCCAAGTTTATTTTTAGGCTTTATAGAATTATCTTTCATTTCCCTATGAGTGAAATTGTAGGAAGTATCTTAAAAATAAATTAAGAAACTTCACCAGAACGGGAAAAAGTAGGAGAACAGTTGAGCACATAAACATATCCCATTTGCATTTGAAATTGTGGCTACTGTATAATCCTTTAAATATTTGCATACATGTTCAGTTTAATGCATGTGAGCGTTCTTGAGACATGTACCACCTCTGAGGACACACCAGATTCTAGGTTAGGTTACGACATGAGTGATGTCATGGAGAACTGAACAAAATTTCTAGTGTGCATGTATTTTCTGAGGATATATTTTCCATGCTACTGGATCTGAAAGTGAAATTCAAGGTGGCTGTATTTTGTTAGGTTGTGCAATAAAAATGTACAGAAACATTTTAGGGAGAGCATGGTTCATAGGAAGGTTTCTGGTCTTGAATTTAATTCAGTTAATGAAGGTAATTTCATTAACAATCAAAATTTTCAACCCTATAATTTCACACTATCCATTTCAAAATGTTATTTTTTTGCTGGCATTAAAAAAAACTCTTTCCTACAGTTAGAAAGGAAAAACTGCTTTAGTATCCAAGGCAAACCTGGTGAAGTGCCGTGGGCCTGAGATGAGAAGATGCATGTGATAATTACAGATCTAGCAAGGGCAGGGAAGAAGTTTATTACGTGCAGCTCCACACCCCATGTCCATTAAGGTCATTCTTTTTGAGATTCCATTTAAAGTAGATCTGGCTTTTTGGGGGTCTTTTTCTAATACATTAAGTAGATCAGAGGTTGCCAACAGTCCTTTGTGATCAGAATTTATGGTGGTGGTTGCAATCACACAGCTTCACAATGGTATTGGGTAAGAGTAACAAGTGCTGGGCAGCAGGCCTTGGGGAAACAAGGGAAATATCCCATTCAGGCATCAGGGAGCAGGTCTGGTACTGGTGTTTTGACTTGAGTTGATTTACATACTCTGAAAGTCTGACTGCTTCTTGTTTTATGCCAATTCTAGCCATTCCATTCAGATTCACACTGCTCTATGACAGTAAATAGCAGTCTGCCTTTAGTATTTAGGTTGATGCGTAAAGATATACAGTATAGTCCAACTGTTTCAGCCACCCTGAGTAACATTTACAGAGATGTATGCCCTAAGAAAAAGCACTCTTAACTGGTTTGTAATGGTTCTCAATAATTTTAAGGGCAGGATTGTGTGTGATGTAGTTGCCTGTGATAGAGACTGGATTAGTGAGTGACAAGAGATGCCTCTTTGAAACCTGTGTCTTAGAATGTGCTGGTGGGACCTGCTAACGGGGAGTGCTGGAGACTGCAGCCTCCCCTTCTGAAACAGCCTCCCCTCTGTTCTGTACTTGGGAACCAGAGGAGCCACCTTAAAGGGTGAGAGAGTACCTCAGCTCCTAAACTGGCTCAATCTTTGTCTTCCCATGCTGTTTGCATCGATGCTAATCAATGTTAATTATGGTAGTGGGGCTTGTGATGTACTCATTATAAGAACCATCCTATTTTTCTGTGCTTGTACAGTCTGTAACACAATAGAGCCCTGATTGGGGTTCCCTAAATGATACAAATAGTAATACAAATTGTTATAATAATGAATATGTGGTTCATGGTGTAAGACTACCAAACTGGGTGCATACAGCCTGCTGAAGCATCACTTGATAATTCTGTTTGCTGTTACCACTAACTGCCATACTGGCTATGTCTTGACAGTTGGGGCCTCAGTGCAGTAAACCATTTAAGCTTTTGTTCGTGTTTAAATAGGTGCTTGTTTTTAAATTTGCATTTGAGACTGTGGTTGTTAGTGTAAATATATGCCTAAAGTTAAGCATGTGCTTAAAAATTCTTCTGATTCAGCATCCTTACTGTGTGGGGTTCGTTATCCCACAACCGCTCTGATGTCTGTACCAGGAGTTGACGTGCACTGAAGGACGGTGTGCCAGGATATATGTTCCTTTCCTAGGCTGAAGGTTATAGGTGCAAGAGTGGGAAGATGATTCTGCCCAAGAGCTGAGCAGCTGGTTGGGTGTGGGTTGTAGCAAGGGTTCCCACCTCCTGCAGCGGCTGGAAGTGGGTGGAAGCCCAGAGCTGACATTTTCCTTCCTGCAGAGGCTGTGGTCCCCTTCTCAGTGTCACTGTGCTGGGCACCTTTGTACTAAGAGCTGATACCTGACGGGTGCAGTCTCCTGTGATGAATTTGGTTCAGTTCTGCTGTTATCCTCAGTGGGAATTTCTGCACCATTGTTCTATGCATTAATTGGTATAAATAATTACTATTCAGCCCCTGACTCTGCATCCCTAGGCCTTACCCTTGTGAGTTCCAATGACTTAAATAGTCTTACAATTTTTTTAATAAAGTTTTCCACAAAGAGTCCCTTATTGCTTGTTACCGTGTTTGTTATGGATATTGATTCTAGTCCATTTTTTCAATTCCCACCAGACTGCATACCTGAATTTTAGTTATCTATGTGCAGCTTAGGTGTGTGTTTATCTGCCTGACTCCGCTTAGTTCTCTGTTGTGTACCACACTGTGTTTACCAAGCATGTGTAACAAAAATGTTTTAAATTGTTAATGTGTTCTATTACCTCTCTTGAGTGTATATGTTGTTTTAAAAGGAATTTGAGTCAGTGTTGGGTTGCTTCTATGTTTGTAGTTAATTTAAAATATTTAGTATAGCAGCTAGATTTTTCCCTGTTAACTGTGTTTTACTGAAATTTCATGATCTACAGCACACCCTAGTGATATCTGGAAATCATGAAGTTAGACCCAGTCAAATTTACTTCCTTTAGGGTGAAGCAAAACTTCAGACTGCACTAAGCAAAGTCCAGGAAAGTAAGTGCCTTAGTATCCAAGATGGGAAGCAGCCGAGTCCCTTGGTTTATAAAGCAAAAAACAGCTTTAGAAATTGAGCCTACAGGATACTCTTCTGTGAAAAGAACACCTGTATAGTGAGTACATTTGGTTTGCAATCTGTAATGTTGGGGAATATTTTACAATAGACTATGAGGAAAAGCAGCCTGGGGTTGTACAAGAAGAGAGAACAATATTTGTTGGGTTCACTTTTAGACTGGAGAGACCATAGAGAGAGCAACCAGATGTAAAAAAAGCATTGTGGAGGAGACCTGCAGGTAATCTTCACAGGCCAGGAGCATGAATGATCATTTACTGTCTTATGTCCAGAACATTAAAATTTATGCTAGATATTCAGTTCCTGCTTTTGCAGATGTCTAGGTCACTTGGTTTTTCAGGTGATGGTACTTGTATTTAGTTTTCAGTGGCCAACAGGCCCCATATGATCCTGCAGAGGGATGTGCACCTACCTAACTTTTCATGCTACCTTGTAATCACCTTTTTCTGTATTTCAGTATTTTATTTCTTTGTAATTGTCTGAATGCACAGAATAGCAAGGGTTCAGAATTGGATGCTGTTGACCCCTGATGGGGTGAGAGGACAAGGCAGGTTTGAGAAGGACTCAGAAAAAAGTGTTATTAAATAGTCAAGAAGGAAGGCAGATATTTATCAGAAGTGAAATCAAACTGGTCGTGTGTGGATAACACTGAATGGAAGTGGAAACAGTATGAGCATCATAGAAGAGTTTAAGCCTTGTAAGTAATGGGGGTTGAAGTTAACCCTCATATGAGTTCTCAACGAGAAGCAGAGAATTCATCAGAGAAAGGTGAGTTTTGCTGAGATGCCATCGAGCACTTGGATGGCTTGTGCAGGTTCAGTATGCCTACAGAGGAGCTGTTCGCTGTGTGTGCTTAAGCTGCAAAAAGCTAAGCTATCCCAGAAGAAGCTGGCTTGGCCGTCAGACAGCAGCAGTGCTGAGGCTGTTGTTATTTTCATGAAGGGCAATGAAACCCTGAGCACTGCAAGGCAGCCTATACCAGTACCCTTCACCAGCTTGCATCTCCAGCTTGGCTCAACTGGAAGATCTGATCTCTATGTGCAGAGTATTAATTATCTATGTACTTGGCTCAACTGGAAGATCTGATCCTGTATCTCTATGTGCAGAGTATTAATTATCTATGTAAGGCAAAGCTAACGGTGGGGTCCTGTTTTCTAGCTCACTCACGCATGAGAAATCTGTAATATTTTGGGGAGAGACAAGTTTCACTCTTGTCAGGTAATCCAAACAATAATGGAAATGAGCATTTTGTTTTATGTAAATAAAAACAAAAAGTTTGCAATAATTTATGGTATTTATTTAAATTACATGCAAATTACTTTGTGAAACTTAAGGGGGAAAGCAGCACAACTGAAACAGCACAATTGTTTCTGAGAACATTCATTTCAAATCCACATACAATATTTCATTCATGCTTAATTATTTCCCCAATGCTAGTCTAAGCATTACTAGTTTCCTTTGTCTTTTTGCTTTTGCATGCAGTCTGATTAGCAAAACTGCTCGTGCTCTACCAACTCCTGCACATATGGGGTTTAGCCTCATTGTTCGAGGGGTGGAGCAACAAGCAATATGAACACTCATGCTGCCAAATTTGGCACACGTGAGCCCTCCAAAGTATACAGCTATCACCCGTTTTGTTTAAATCCCCGTCCATATTTTGCATTGCTACCATAATGGCAGCTTCATTGTCTGGGTGTATTATTTGAAGCAGCTTTTCTCCCATTGTTTGTGCAGTGTAATCCTTGAGGTTTCTGTAGTCATCGTGAGCGGTTTACTTGAAAGAAATCACTTAGCTCTCACAGATCACTTCTCTGAACCTGCTGGCAAAGGAACGGGCCATGACTAAAGCATGAGACCTGTGATCTTTCTGAAGAAAATCTCTTCAGTAGAGTTGATAATTTGTTGCTTTCATGAGGCTCTGTTCCCAGGGTTTGGACTCTGCGTTATCTTCCATCCCCCATGGATTTTTCTACAAGGCATGATGGGAATGTAGGCTGAAAAAAAAGAGTACTAAGGCTGGCTGTGGATGTGTACCCAACAATATTTTACAGACACTTCAAACCCTGGCAAAGGGAGACATCTACTGTTTGACAGACATTAAGGACAGTTGTTTATTCTAATTGCAGTAGAATCCGAGTCTTTTATTCTTCCAGGGTATAGAGATTGGCACATCCTGCTGTGAGTCTTTTCAACAGACTTTTGAGAACTTAATGCTTGTCTGCTTAGGGCAGAATGAAAGATCCACTGGAACTTATCATAGAGAAGGAGCTGCCCAGTTCTTTCCCTTTCTATTCATCTGCTTGGTCAATGCCCTCTACTCCAGTGGCACTTGCCTCTCATGACTGTGTATATGCACACTGTTGTAGGTAAAGCCATTTGGCATTAGCTGTACTTTATAAATTATGCCTGTTACCAGTTTTGAATGCACATCATGTCACTCCTGAGACAGTCATTTATTACACTTTTAAGGCAGTGGTTCCCAAATTGAGGTCTGCGGAAAGCTAGCAAAGGGCTCTTTGTAGATTGCAAAGAATTTCCATTTCTTTTTGTTTCTAAAGTCTAGATCATGTTATAGGACAACTATTAACAGGGTATAAATATTGCCCCGCTCTTCATCTAGCTTAGCAATAGCTCTTTAGAGAACCCTGTTGTAGCCACATAGGCAGTGTGTGATCCCAAATGTTGACACCCTTGTGACTGCAAGTGAAGCAGAGAGGTGGCCCAGGAGGCAGTATTAAAATATAACATACTAAACAGTGTAAGTCTGAAAATCCCATTGTAACACATCTGAGTATTTGAAGTGACTTCTGGAAGCTTTGAATTGGATCCATCGTTGTAGAGAGTGATTCAAATTCACCTTTCCATCTTCTTGCCTCCAACCTATTTCATGAGAAAAGAAAATCATACAATGCAATCTGTAGAAGCTGGTCTCTTCTCTTCCTGCCTGCTACCTACCTGACTGCAAGCTCCCCCTCTTGCCTGACCCATTGTCAGAACTCAGACCCAAGAAGGCTGGGGAGAAGTGTTCTGTGTTCCCAGAAGAGCAGGAAACTTAGCCAAACGGCTTTGTAAAATTTGGTCTCTCGTTCAGCACCTGTGAAGTCGGTGTATGGTTGCAAGTGAAGTCAGCCAAGTGCCCTTGAATCTGATGGGACTTGAGTCAACTTGTTTGTGCTTATTTTGTGCTCTTTGCATCTCCAGAATACGGTATGTTTGGGGACAGAATTGTATGTAGCTGAACGCTTACTATTCTCAGACTCCACAAGCACTGGGTTATGGTACAGATTTCTCACACCACTGAATAGTATCAAGCGTGGAAATCTATCAGTGATGTTATTCCAGACACCTTCAAATGTCATCCTTCCATCCATGATACTGGAATGCTTTGTTCCTTAACTGAATTCACAATACGCATTTTAGCTCTGATTTTGAACTTTGTCTGCTTTACGTATGCCCTTTAGTTAGAGATTTGCAGAAACCTCAGATGCACTTTCTAAGATACATTCTGCTAAAGAGTGATGAGTGGAGGAAGTGGTTGTAGGGCATGGTCTCTTTTTTAGCTCCTCTCTGGAAACCTTGCAGGTATTTTGTGTAGCTATTTTTTTAACCAGGATTTTATTTCCACTTCAGCGTTCATACATGCTATAACATATAAACATGTAAGCTAATTTCAGGACGCAGATTTGCTGAATCTTTCACATTCAGATTTGCTGTAACTTTTTATGAAAAGGTCACAAAATGGCTACTCTGTGCCAGGAAACACAATTACTGAATTAGGCTGCTGAAGAAGTAAAAAACCAGCATAAATGACTACAATAATAAGAGTCTAAAAGAGCAGAAGATAGGAATACCGTTTGCAGTTAAGGATATGCCTTAAACGTCTTTAACAGCTTGCTTGAATAGTGCTAGCCAGCAATGTGTGCTTTATTCCAAAGTGCCAGCCTATATTTTTCGATCATCTTTCAAGACAGAGATGATATAAGGCAATTAATAGTGTTCTGTGACCTTCTGCACCAGTAGTCCATCTTTTTGGCATTGAAACTGATTTTGCCCAACTTGGCATTTTATCACCTGAGAGTGTGTGGGGAGACCAAAGAAGCACCTTTTACAGCAGCAGTGGAATGATTTAATTCAGTCACACTGTTCTTCAAATTCACCATTTCCTACAAGCTGATGAGGCAAACCTCTTCTTTGCTTAATGTCACATAAGGTACATTGAAAGGCTGTGAAGAGACAGATGTTCTATTCTTCACTTCATATGCAAAAACCTGTTATATCCTTTATTTGCATTCAATTAGAAGTCAGACCCTGATGAATATCTAATGTAGGAAATGGGGAAAAGATTTGCCATCAAGCATATGCTTTGCTTGTAGTGGATCTCTGTGACCTGCCATTGTGTCTTCCTGTAGCAATTCGGTCATTTTTACTGTATTATTTAATCCTGCATGCACAGAAATGAAGAGTGTTAATAGGTGATAACTGGAGTTAAGTTCCTGGTTTTAGAAATGTTACCTCTTCTCATTGCACAGAGTTCTGCAGAAAACACTGGTCCTTTTAAACAGCCATTCTGCAGTTGCAAAATTTCCCTTACTAAGTGGCTCTGTTGAAGGATTTAAATTCTACAGTTTTACTTTTATATTCATTTTCTTTTTCAGTATAGGTTGTTTGGTCTTGTGAAGCTCACCATTTTCATGGTAATCCAGAGTATAATATCAGGAATGCAGAAGTTCTAAAACTGTATTGTTGTCAAGAAGGGAAGGTTCAAATTATGAATATAATACGAAGCAGAAGTGGCAGACTCCTTCAGAACAGATGCTGTCATGCCTGTGACCCTATAAGAGCATGTATACCGGGGGTTTTTATCCAGGGAGAGATGTAGGTTGTTTAGAGCCCTAGGTGTTGGACAGGGATAAGCAAAGCAGCTTCTCTTCACTGCAGCACAGGGTTTCCCAGAGTTTTGGGGGAACTGGCACAAATCTCTTACCCTGATAAACTTGGATATGACTAGAAACCTGCTTTGTCACATCTTCCATCCCCTTTCCTCTCTGTGAACCACTCCCATCACGTGTTCTGGGGAGCACATGGCACTTCTTCCTTTTTCCTCTTTTGTCCTTGCTTTGATGTAGCATTATAAATTAAACCATCCTCACCGATACTCAAGTTAACACATTGACACGAAAAGGAAATCTCAAGAGTATTCTTAGGTGCTTTGCAAACTAAGGCAAATGGATCTTTATTACTTGCACATGCCTCAAGGTTTGTTGGTTTTTTTTTTTCCCCTGCCATTATGACAGTAAGAAACTTAAAGATTTGGGGGGGGCAGCGGGGAAGTGCAACTGGATGAAATTATGAAACTAAGTCTGTCACATACAGTTGCCTAATCCCTGTGTTTTCTCTGGGAATCTCTGGCACAGAAGAAAATTTAGAGAAACAGTTTTTTTCCATCCAACAAGATTAAGTGTTTTGTGTTAAAAAAATCTGCAGTGGTTTCCTGTGAAGGTAGTAGGTATTTCAGATAATTTCATCAGGTATTTCTGGACAGTTCCTTCAGAGTGATCCTGCTTCTGATGGGCATTTTCTTGAGACCCTGTAAGAAGCAGTCTGAGAGCCAGAGTGAATCATGCTGTTGGTAGCAAGAGCCCATCTTGAGCTGAAATCATTCCTGGCACCCCTTGGCCTGTCTCCTGGTATGTCAAAAGCTGTGAAAATAGGCAGTGAACCCAGCATCCTGAGGACGTGCTGAACTGGCTTGTGGTTATTTTGGTGTCTGCTGTATGTTAGGGAATGACTTGACAGAGCTCTGCCAAGTGGCTCATCAAACTAGAATGCTGGTGCACCACTGCTGTAGCTGATTCTGATGCTTGCTTTTGACAGATGACTTGAGGATTTGGGGGAGTGAAAGGGATTTATTTTATTTTTTTTTTTTTTTTTTTTTACTCTTGGTATTTGAAAGTATAAAGTTCCTAGTAACCTGAAGAGGAAAAAGATATAAAACATCCTGATAAAGGAAATTAAATAGTGAATCAATGTTGATAAAGGGGACAAAAAGAACTACTATAGAGGAAGAGCAATAACATCTAGTACTTATAAGAGCCCAGCATACTGCCGTGAATACAGTGAGGTTGTTGGCAGGAGCCGATTTCCTAGAATTTAACGTTTGAACGTTTATCTCAAGTACTAATTACTTGTTAGGAGTGGATGTTAAAATGCATAAATAGACACTAGAATGGCAGTGACAGATCCAGCCAGAACACACGATCCTGTCCAAGAGAACACAGCCCGCAGAGCTGTCCCTTCTCGCCTTTAGGATGATTTTTCGTAGCCGCAGCCTGGCCGGGGGCTGGCAGCCACCCTGCTCGGAGGGAATCTCACGTGGGCCTTCTGCTTCGGTAGGACCAAGAACAGGACTTTTGCACTGTCATTTAGCCCCAGAGCTCACAGAACGTTTGGTGGAACGTGTGGTGTGCTGATTCATGGGTGTTGGTTAATGCTCACCAAGGAGAGTAACAGGCGTGCTGTCAGAGGCTGGCTGGTAACTACTTACAGAATCAAATCTTAATCCAGCTGATAACAACCAGATTCCCATTGACTCAACAGAGTCAGAATTTCTCTGACAGTGTAGTATGATTTACAGCAGCACATATATCTTTAAAGGATACACTCTGCACTGTTATCTTGCATTTTCATTTTAGTAACTTCTACTATAGAAAAGAACAGACCTAATAAGTACCTGCTGCTGTAGCCCCAATAACCTGTGTTTATTTTTAATCGGAGTAGTGAAGTAGTAATCCAGTTTGGAACAGATTGATAAAAATTCCCTCCTTTGATGGTTGGCAGACTTAATTGCTTTTCGTTTTGCTCCTTGGAAAGCTGCTTACAGCTGGAATTTGGAGTGTTACTTTTTAAAATGTACATGGCATTTTGGTTCTTTGCTCATTTTAGGAATTACATTTGCTTTTTACATCCAAATCATAAAAATCAAGAGCAGCAGTAGACCTGTAACATTTTGAGTTGTTACACGGAGAGTTATTTTATGTGATCGTATAAAGCATAGGGAGGTTAAGAAGTCCCCAGTGCAGCCACAGGAAAGGGACAAAAAATGAGAGTTATTCCTCCTTTTTCTCCTCCTGCTTTGTCATTTTCTCAACAAGGAACTGAAGGGAGATGGTTTACCTTAAATCATCAGAGATGAAATCATAAAGGCTTAGCTGACAAAACCAAAAACCCCTGTCAATAACCTATTCTTGGGCAATGGCAGCATTTTAACATGAGGCAGTAACTTTTCAGAGCCTGCAGTGGTGTCACGGAGCAGTGTGGTATTTCAGGAGCCATATGTGCCACAGCTGTTGAGCGCTGCCGCAGCGCACAGCCTGTTTGATTACATATGGTGCTGTGTCAGACCAGCGCGCTGCTCTTCCCTCAGCTGGTGACTGAAATAAACCTGGATGAGAAGTTCACAAAAAATAATTCTCAGATGCGGTTCTCGATTAGGGCCAGGGCTGTCCCGTGGTACGCGGTCCCCTCCTTCCTGCTGCTGTGATAGCTCAGCCGGACCGGGAGCTGCTCTTCCAGCCCCGCGTACCGGGACACGCTGTGCCGCTGTGTAATGTCCCTCGCAAAGGCCGCTGTCCG
>NW_010309202.1:0-724 GCF_000700745.2 Antrostomus carolinensis
TTATTATTTTTTCTCCTTATGATATTATTATTTTTTTCCCCTTCAGATAAATCCCACTGGTGTTCCTACCACTCTGAAACCTTCTAATTTTACCCCAAAAAAGGTCTTGATCCATTACAGTATGGAAGTGTGTGTGTGCTTAACTCCAAGCATGTGGACTTGCTGCCTTGGTCCACTAAAAACTAAAGTCATCACTTGGACAGAGATTTCTCTAATCTGAAGGATCTTTTAAAGTTTTCATTTAAACACATAATTATTGACATTATTATTTATCCTAGAATCATGAGAAATTCCAGAGGAGGGGAAGGAAAACCCGCTGTGCTTTTCTTTTCCAGGGATCCATCCGTTTCCAAATCGATCGAAAGAATCTTTAAAATCTGGGAGGACAGAAACGTGTACCCCGAGGAAACCATTTTGGCATTAAAAGAAGCTCTGAGTAAGTTTACTCACCCTTTGCATTTCTTGCCTTACAAAACTTAAACGAGTGAGTTTGGAGAGGGTTCAATAAAACACCCGGATTCGCCGAGTAAAACGAGTTTCTTGTGCCTATCTGTTCTTTCTGCATTCGCAGACTTGAGAGTAGCGAGGTGTTGTACGTGAGCAGCGCTGAATTCACCTGCTCCACGCCTTTTGTACCTGTCTAAAGACACCTCTGAATCCTTTCACGTCTGCTGGAATTGTTCCAGCTGTGATTAAACACGAGCAGACAATGTGCACTTGCAGC
>NW_010309203.1:0-2146 GCF_000700745.2 Antrostomus carolinensis
CCATCTCCAGCACAACATGCACCAGCCGCCGTACCCAGGGAGGCCCCGCTGAGGTACCTCCAGAGCCAGGTTTGAAGGAAACTGCCCCCAAAACACACGGACTAACGGCAGTGGGGTGGCTCACAGGGCTGCTCCTCACCTTTATGGTCCCCCCAGGGTGCTGGTGCAGCCCCCCTACAGCAGGGCAATGCCTGGCAGCCCCGAGGAGGTGGTTTCTCCTTCTCCTTCCACCCAGCTCTTCCCTCTGATCCCGGCCTCCACGTAGCCTCTCCCTGCTACCAGCTAATCTGCACCCGGAGGTGCAATTACCTTCCATACGTTCTCTATTTACGCTCTAAGAACCATATAATTTTCTAGACCAAAAACATAATTAAAGAGTCAGAGCTCCTTGGAAAGGAGCCCTCTCTCCTGCCATCGCTCTTATCTTCTCTAAAAATACCCCGGCACGGCAGCCTTGTGCCAAGGGTCAGCTCACAGCAGGGCCGAGCCATGGAAAGAGGAGCAGCCCTGCTGTGATGGGTGTCCTGCCAGGGGAAGGCACCCAAAAGCTCCCACTTTGGCCCCAGAAAGGGGCTGCCCCACTGGGAACCCTGTGCTCTGCACCCCACCCTGCTTCACTGCAGTCGGGGCTCCAAGGGGTCGCCTAGACAAGGAAAGGTTAATTCAGATTTAACTTTTAATGCGGTTTATCTAACCAATTTTAAAGCCTTGGGCAGACAGACTAATTGAGAATTAAGGGGACTTTGATGATCATTGCTCTTCCAGCAGAACCAATCTGGGGATTCATCCAGTTTATTCCAGGATAAATGTAGCCTTCCAGATAAGATGCAAAGGCAGATCTGCACAGGGGAAATAGCAGATACCAGAGACACCGGCTTTTCCCTGGACAACAAACGAAGCCGTGAGGGTGGTCCAGTCCCAGGAGGAGCAGAGCATTTAGGACCTTCTCCAACCAGAGTTTCCCAGGTGCAGGAGGAGGTGCTGACCCCGCAGCTCTTGGCCATGGCTTGCTGCCCCTCCAGCCACCCATCACCATCACCAAAGCTCTCGAGGTGAAATAAACCCAGGGTGAGAGACACGGCTGGGGAACGGGAAGGAAGCCCAGCTCCAGAAATGCACCCACAGCTCTGCGCACCCACACACGCCTCCGACCTCCCCACACGCTGCTGCCTGCACCTGGCTGGCAACGACACCCAAACAGCTTTGATATTTGGCTGGAGAGGGCTCGGTTAGTCTGGAGATTAAATAAAGTGGGCAAAAGGCAGCGGGCACGGTCAGGTGCTCTCAGCCACCCATTTCAGCCCCATCAAGCTCCCCTGGAGAAGCAAAACACCCACGATTTCTCTTGGCATTTTCCTCTGCTCACAGCCATGGTGTTGCCCCAGGCCAAGCCTGACTCCCTTGAGCAGCCCTCGGCCACCCAGCCCCATGTCAACACCACAGGGACTCACACACCCACCCCTCATCGTCTTTAAACATCAGGATAACATCCTGCTCCATAATGGAGCATCACAAAGTTTAATTCACCTTCACAAAGTCCAGGACAGACCACGCTGTGACAGCAGAAGCAGCACCAACCCTCTCCACACTCCTGCTCACGTGTTTATTTTGGTAGAAAACAAGCTCAGTGGGTTAATAACAATCAACCCCAAAGAAAACCCTTTCAGACAGAGGATGGGCACCCACAAAGTGCCTGTGCACCCCAGAAAAGTGCTGTACAGACACGTGCCAGAGGTGGCCATGTAGGTAAGAGCCAGCACCCATGGGGCAGCTGGGGGGCCAGGGGTGAACAGCAGGTACATGGCACACTCTACTTTCTCCAGGGAATAATGATTTCATATCCAACATGCAGCTGAGCATGACCAAGGTCAGGGAGGGAAGCAGGGGAAGTGGCAGAGCTGTGCATCCACCTCCCAGTTTTCACAGACCTTTTAGATCCTACTGGCAAGAGCAGCAAAGGAGATGGAGCTGAACACACTTTGCTCCCACCCACCAAAACAGTCAGTGCTTCCTTGCACCCCTAAAGAAGCATCGCAGCAGAGTGCAGCTGTGTATGACCCGACCCACACCCACTCCAGAGCAGGGAGATGGGGACACACCACGAGACCCGCTGCTCTCTGAGCCTCCCCTGCCCTCCTGCTCCCGG
>NW_010309203.1:2583-7399 GCF_000700745.2 Antrostomus carolinensis
CCTTCCGGCTCCCATTTGCTTCATCTCCTTCCTGTGTGTGCAAGAACCACGTCCCCCAGCAAAACCAGACCGCTCCCATCAGGGCTTTGGGGGAAGGAGTGGGGTCCTGCAGCTGCTGCGGCGTTGCACGTGCGTGGGGAGGTGGAGGAATAAGAGCAATAACATTGGAGGGGGGGGAGAAATAAAAAAGAAGAGAAATAAAAACCAACTATGAAACAGCCCTGGGGGAGAATCACTCGCCCAGACTCGCTGTAATTACACTCCTACTGCTGAATACAAAGCTCTTGGCTCGGCCCTCTCGTAAAACCGGGAGAAGGAAGGTGAAAGAAATTTTTTATATATTTTTTTTTAAATATCCCAAAGGGTCAAAACAACCTTTTAACTTGTCAACTGACAAGTTCAAACAGGACTGCAAGTACTGCTTTCCATAGCTTCCAGGGAGACACATTCAGACCAGTCATCTGAACTCGAGTCCTCCAGGGCCTTTACGGTTTTTCAACAGCCAGAAAAATCAAGGTAAAGGTATTGGCAATCCACCCCAAAACCACTTCCCAGCAGAAGCACCAGCCTGGACACAGCACTGCAGCACACGAGAGAGAGTTGCTGAGCTCCAACCTCAGCTCCATCACCCCATGTCCTTGGGCAAATCATTTTGCCTTTCAGCGCGCTGGTTTCCACATCCTTCCCTGTAATCGTGCCCTTCATCGCCCGCTCCTGTTCTCCGCCTGCGTGTGCCGCAGGGACTGCCCTGCCAGCACAAAGCCACGGGGCCCAGAGGAAAGCTCTGCCATCCCCTCTCCCCTCTTCACACGCGCCTTCCTAAACCGTTCAGCCAAATCAGTGCAAATCCCCAATAAAAACACTTACTTTGGTTTAAGAAACCTGCTCCTCGCAAACTCCGGGCTGGCACAGTTTTAGCGTGAGCTTGTTAGAGCGTCGCCCAGAAGCCAAAGTACATAGAGAGCTCCCGTGAGCTATGTGGTGAGTGCAAAGCCAAGGGACCCCACAAGTTTTGCCTCCGCTTGTTAATTCGCATGAAAACATAAGTGTGCTCTGATATAACCTCCTCTTGAGATGGCTCAGCCCATAGACAGCCCCCAAGGAACCAGTAAGGCACCTGAAGGAGTAAAAAAAGCAGCATCTGCAGAGCCTTCTGCCAACTTCAGCAAATACACGACTTCCTCAGTTCCCCTTGGCTCTGTGTGCCAGGTCTGTACGTCGCTCGTGCCACCCTAGTGCTGCTCCTGCTTAAAACCAGCAGCAAAAACCATCTCAAAACTCACTTGTATTGCTTGAATTGCTGGCAGCCCTCTCTCCGCTGGAGCTGTCCTCATGGTCATCCTTGGAGATGCCCTGATGGGATCCAACACAAGGAGAGGATGTTTGAAAGTTTCTCCAGCACAGAATGTTCCTTTTCCTTTGACTTCAGGGCTTAGATTACCCTCAATACACCAAAGTCATTCTTCCCAGTCAGAGACTGGATGGGTCCACCAGAAGAAGGACCAAAGCTCCTGGCAGCAGGACCCTCAGGCTGATGAGTCTGGAGGTGGCTCCCTCGAGAGCACCGGTGGTGCTGAGCATCCCGGCTCTGGCAGATCAGACCTTTAGGAGTCACCAGTTTGGTTTGAAGTTGGGTCCAAGCAATGGGTTTTACAGGTCTGTCCTTGGTGCATCTGCAAAGCTGTGGGGATATATTTACAATACATCCAGCAAAAAATCTGCTTTTCAGGTTCTGAAGTGATTAGAGGAGGGGTCTGACGAGGACTCTTCTGTGTTTGTTTTCTGTGCTTTTCATTTCAGCCTCTTATACAATATTTACAAGGGAAAAAAAGTGTCTGAAGAAGCAGCCTAAAAACACATACATTTTTGTAAATCCTCCCACTTCCAAGATTGTATCAACAAAAGAAAGGAGGAGGAAGAAAAAAAACATAAATAGGAGTTTCACGTTGACAGGGTCCCTTTGAACAATTTTCAAAGAGCTCCACTACCACTTCTCCTATTTGATTTTGGTTTTTTTCAGAATATCTACAAGTGTGTTCCTCCAAGTACTAAATGGCTCCACCAGTTCAGGTCCCTTTTCTGAACTGTTCCTTGAAGAAAGCACTGCTGGGTCAGCAGCTACCACAACCACCACTTCAGATGTCCACCCAGGACCATGGCTGTGCCAGGATCTATTTCAAGGTTTGCTCAAGAGGGACTGCACGGACAATGGGTTGCACGACGACGCTGAAGATCCAGGAGCTATTCCCAGCTCAGCTACAGATCTGCAGTGGCTGTTTCCCTTCAAGGCAGATGTTGTCTTCTAACAAGGATACCCAGCATGGAGAAGAGCTGAGCTTTTCTTCTGAGTGGGATCATTATGAGAGAAAGCAAGTAGAAATCTTGAGCACACACCAAACTTTGGCAGTTGAAGCCATTGAAGGCGTCAGAGCCCTTTGCTGGATGCTGTAACCTTACTTTTAAATGAATATTTCCAGGTATTGACCTAGGATACTCAGTGCTCCTAAGGACAAGTAAAGCAAGAAGAGTCCCCAAATCCCATCACAACCAGATTGTAGCGACCGGGGAGAAATCACTCCTTAAAATCAGTCATCCAGTCCTGAACCAAACCATTTGTGCATCATCAAAGCCAGGAAATCCTTCATTTATTAACCCAATTCTAAAGCCAAGAAGTTTACACACAATCTTTGTGGTGCAAATTAATCCACCTGGGTGCAAGGGGGGGGGGGTCTGCTCCACGTTAACAGCTTCACCCCACTGACACCAGCCTCACCCAACCCAGACAGATGCAGCTTGAGACCGCTTGGAAAAGAGCTGCCGTAGCGCACGTACCCCCGTTCTAAGCAAGGCTCGGCTGACACCACCATCCTCCCTCTTTGCAGGAAGCAAGCAGACCATAATTCCAGCTCCTGTGCAGCACAGAGAGCTCTGGGCAGGGGTTGTTGCAGGAAAAACACATCTGCTACCTGATCTGAAGGACCTAGATTGCCCTGGAGGTGCTACCTCCCATCCTTTGCTTGGTTTCTCCACCTCCAACAGAAAACTAAACCCAAAAAGGGGAAGGAAAAAGAAAGTTTGACAAGCCCAGGATTTGGGACTCTGCAGAAAAGAAAAGAGTCACCAGACTAAGGAAAGCAAGGAAGAAAAAGGTTTGTTATCAGGGAAGCTCCAGTCCCAGCATGACTGCACCAGAGGCTCCATGACCTTCTCCCTCCCCCTGAAGCAAATTTCAAGACCAAGGTTGACACAATGCCTGCAGATCTTCCCTTCCATCCTCAGAAAAAGAAAATAAATAAATTAAAATCAACGTGGATGAGGAAGGCAGCCCTGGGACCTGCACAGCTGATGCTGCAAGTGACAGAAAAGTCCAAGGGACAATCAAGTTTGGATTATGACGGGAAAGAAGAGCTGCATATACATGAGCACAAACTGTAAATAAACGGGAAATAAATCCCATGGATATGGTGACAGCAGCCCCCAGACAGATCTTTACAAATTGCCTTTTACAAGTAAATAACATTATATCAGAGTTTATGTGCTTCTGCGAGACGGGCAACGCTGGAAATACTGCAACAGCATCAACTGGGAAAAAGGCAAAACCATAAGGATTTTCCTGGTGCCCACAACATGGCTCTGCTCTACAACAGCAGAGTGAGATGGGGAAGGGGAAAGAAATACGGTCTGGCACCCCCGGGCAGTGGGAAACGCTGCTGGACAAGGACATTTTCCATCATTCATCATGCTAAAGGGTCATGGAAACCCACACAAACCATCCCCACTTTACCCTTCCTGTGGTGAATGCACTGGCCATATCATTGTGCCTCAGTTTCCCTCCGGTGCTACATGAATAGAGAAGGCTGAAGAGCTATTTAGCACCAAGTATGTAATTCACTGAAGTGCCTTGAGACTGCTGAAGGAGCTGCTATAGGGAAGGCATTCATTTAAATATCTATTGGCATAGAACATAATGCCAGGCAGATTTTCTTCCATTCTTTTATAACAGCTTAATAATCCTCAAAATAGTTTCATTGTTAATACTCCTGGTCTGTATTTTATTAGGGCTTTTTAGATTGTAAAGTAAGGTAAACACTCCACATTTCTCTAGCACCTACCAAAGCACTTGTCGGAAATAATTACTTCAGCTTCACAAACACCCATGTGGGGGGACCCTTCCTATTTAGATACGGGTGCATCATCCCCCCTTTTCATCCAAAGTCACCCAAGATACCCTGAGCTTGAACAGCAGCAAAATGCACTCTCCTCCCTCCACCCCCGGACCTTCATCACTCGTTATTGTCTCCTCTCTTTAAAGATCCACTGATTATGACAAGCAAAGGGAGCAGCTTGCGGAGCCCTGGCGCAGCCGCTGTCCCACCAGCCCAGGGCTCTGCAGACACGGTGGCTCCAGCGCTCGGGGCAGGGGCTGCCTCTCACCCCACGGGCAGGGCACCCACTCCCGACCCCCTCGCTGAGGGTCGCAGAGGAACCAGCCACAGGCAGACACTGATTTATCTTCTGTCAGGAGAGGAAGGAGACAGCAATTTATTTACTTTTTTTTTTTAAACCCTGTGGCTATTAAAGACTGTCCAGACTCAAACAGAGCATGGAACACATCTCCTTCGCCTCTGTTCCCTGCGACAGCAAAGCTATTGATGCTCCTCTGGCTTTCCACCTCTGTGTCCCCAGCACACGCCTACTGCTGCATTTATTGCAGAGCTCCACAACGCTTTGTGCATCTGCCATCACACTCACAGAATCACTGCATGGTGGGGTTGGAAGGGACCTCAGGAGATCATCCAGTCCAACCCCCCTGCCA
>NW_010309203.1:7415-15895 GCF_000700745.2 Antrostomus carolinensis
ACAGGAAAGTGTCCAGGTGGGTTTGAACATCTCCAGAGATGGAGACTCCACACCCTCTCTGGGCAGCCTGTCCCAGGGCTCCGGCACCCTCACGGTGAAGAAGTTTTTCCTTCAGTTTGTCTGGAACTTCTGGTGTCCCAGTTTGTGCCCATTGCCCCTTGTCCTGTCACTGGGCACCACTGACAAGAGCCCGGCCCCATCCATTTGGCCCCCACATTTCAGATCTTTATAGACATTGATCAGATCCCCTCTCAGGCTGCTCTTCTCCAGGCTGAACAGTCCCAGCTCGCTCAGCCTCTCCTCAGATGCTCCAGGCCCCTCATCACCTTTGTGGTCCTGGTTATCTCCATCCCAAGGACACAGAACTTAAGGACCAGCAGCTTGTCCAAGCTCCTGGAGGATCCCTATGGCACAAGGGGGAGATTGAGGCTCAAGTACAAACCTCAGTTTAACACAATTATCCTCCTTTTGGGTCAAGTTTTAGCTGTTTGCACGTGGAAGCTGGGAAGTGCCATGTCTGATACACCACAGCTGAGATGGTGGGATCTTCCAGGGCAGAGACAGGCTGCGCTAGTAAGGACAAAATAAAAACTAGTGTACTATCAATGAGCAAACCCTCCTGAAAAGCACAGTGACACCAATGCAGGAAAGGAATGAGAGATGTTAAATTTGTAGGTAAATCTCAGTCTGAGATAGGAGAAAAAGAAAGGAAAAAAAAAACAGTTTTATTTGGTCCTCTTGAGGGGGGGAAAGAAAAAAAAAGTCTTCTAAGGTCTATGCTGAAAACCACCCTCCCCCCAATAAAATATACAGAAAGAAAAATGCAAGATCAGCCAGAGTTACTGATGGAGAGGCTCCAGGGTACAGCCAGTTATTGAAGTTTTGTAACATAAAGCTTAAATTATTTATTATTATTTTTATTTTTCTAGAAAAAGAGAGGAACAACGCATCTCCTTCCTCAAAAGTTAACAACTGTGCGACATCATCTCTGCATTGTCTCCCTGTTTTATCGCCACAGCGCAGCGCTGAGCAGATTCCACCCCAGGGCAGACACAAAACCACAGGGCCACGGTTTCTAATTATACCCTCTATTCTCAGGGAAATGGTTTATTTATTAGCTCTTTGAGCTTCCCTTTCATTCATTCTCAGTCCCAGTCCCGGCAGCGAGGGGCTCTCGACAAGAGAAAATTTATTAGGTTTTCTCTATTCTCCACCTTCCCAGCTCTGTGCTCTCCCACCCAGCCTCTCCCCATTCAGCATCACAGGCAGCCTCATCACTTTTAATTCAATAACTTGCAGTATAATTACTCCGTAATAACACTATTATCTTAACATTTACTCAGCAGCTGTGATCCCCTTCCAGTGAGGCGAAGAGGGAGAGAAGAAGGGATTCTCCGGGGAGAAGTGATGGGGAGAACCTTCATTCTGCAAGAAAAAGACCCAAAAATAAACCCCAGCCAGAGATGGAGATGCTGCGATGAGGAAATTAAGAGAGGGGGGTGAGGGACGAGGCGCTGCGCCTGCAGCCCTGCCCGACTCCTTCCATTTTATCTCCTTTCCATCGGAATCTGGCAGGTTTTGCACGCGGAGGAGAGAGACCGAAGGGACGTTGTGTGGGCACAGCCCCGGGTCTGCAATACCAGGGAAGCCATTTACACAAATACTTCATAACCTCCCTGAAAAAGCCCTTCCTGCCGTGATGGACACGGGGTAAAACCAGTGGTGATAGCAGGAGGTGCACTGAAGGATGTGACCGTACTCTATGTGATAGGAAACGGGATCACCTCCTGCAAAAGTCATCCATTTAAGTACAAATAGTAACCAGATGAGGGACTTTTCATAAGGGCAACTAATGACAAAACAAGGGGAAATGGGTTTAAACTGAAAGAGGGGAGGTTTAGATGAGATATTAGGAAGAAGTTCTTCACTGTGAGGGTGGTGAGACACTGGAACAGGTTGCCCAAGGAAGCTGTGGCTGCTCCTCCCTGGAAGTGTTTGTGGCCAGGTTGGATGAGGCTTTGAGCAACCTGGTCTAGTGGAAGGTGTCCCTGCTGCTGGCAGGGGGGTTGGGACTGGATGAGCTTTAAGGTCCCTTCCAATCCAAACCATTCTATGATTCTATGATATCCCAGATACTGCTCGCTACAAAGACTGATTTTCATTTTTACTCCAGCAATCCCTCAGAAAAACGAGTTTCCACGTTTCACAACAGCACATTTGGTAAATAGGAGAAGTAATTCTAAAGCCATAGACTAAAACTCAAATAACTCGTGCAGCAAATGAGGCGGGGAACAGCCTGTTAAATATCAGCCACAACCAACTCCAAGCTTGCCTAGAAAAGCAGAATTTCAACCCACCAGCCTTACCCAGCCCTTACAAAGAGCTCAGGTGTTGGCACCTTTTGCCTCCTTGCTGCGGTTTTATTTTCTATGATATTTAAACAAACAAGCCCACTGCATATTTAGGTAGAAATGTTCTTACATGTACCATAGAAAGAGCAAGTTACTACAGCCCCTGCTTAAGCCAGCGCGATTTTGAAGCCTCCAAGGTGAGGTGAGGTTCATGCAGATATCAGCTCCTGAGATCACACCCGAAACTCAGTCCAAATACCAGCGTTGAAGAATAATTCACGCTCCAACCTATCTGTTTCATACACATGCTGCAGCGAAGGGGTAAACACAGTTTATTTTGATTGATTATCCATTGTGTAATGCAGAGCTATAATTCCATCAAGCCATCAAAGCAATTTGGCAATTATATAAATCACGGGAGGAACGTGCGAAAGGTTTGTCGTTAGGAACACAAAATGGAATTTCCTCCCATTACACTGCTGCATATTAGCTTGTTGGGTTCTTGGGGTTTTTTTTCTTCATAATACAGTCAGATTATTTTGGTTTCAAATTTGTTTACATGCCTTCTCCCATAGACCAATTCACTGGTTACTGCTGATGACAGCTCCCATCAACATTAATAAGCCGTTCTGTGCCGTCTTCCACTCTACAGAAAATTTCCAAAGCAAACGAAGACTGAAATACAGGCGGCGTGAGGAAAAAAAAATCACACCCTGTGTCACAGAACCCCTTAGAAATGGCTGAACCACAATAATCCCAACCATGTGGGATTCACACCGAAGAGGAGACTTCCCACTTTCAGCTGGGATATGATGAAGGATGCTACTGGGAGCCCTTGATACAGCTCAGGTTTTATTATTTATAACGTTATATAAACCCTTTACTACTGAATAGATCTTGGGTGAGGACGTAATTATATGGATATGCATTATCGTAATTAAATGTACGATAAAGTAAATAAGACAGTTTATGATGCATTATCCAGAAATTGTTATTGAGTTTTTACACCTATTTAGTTTAAATTTAGTAGAAATGACAGTCCCAAGCTCTAGGACATTCCCGATGGAAGCAGCTGCTTCAGGAGATTTAACTCCCTATATGTTCTCTCCTCGTTCCTCTCCTACATGACTGTGATCCCGAGCACTGGGGTAGGGACAGCCCTGGCAGAGCTCCCCAGAGCTCATCCTCTTCAGGGCAAAGAGAAACAAATCCCCAAATCTGGGTAAAATGCACCAAAACAGCAGTCTCACTGATGTTGCTGTCTATGAGCTCTGGCTCAACCCTATCTGCTCATCTCAGCTTGCAGGGACCATCCCTGTCTGAGACACAACAGCTCAGCTCCAGCGTTACAAGAAAAATCATTACAGATTTGTAAGAGGTGACGGTAAAACCCTCCTCTCCTTCAATGAGAGCAGATCTCACCTCACTGCTCCGCTCTCCCAGCCCAGCAAGGAGCTGCAGGGACACCACCACTGTGATTATTTGCCTTTGGGTTGTTGGGTTGTTTTTTTTCTTTAAAGATAAAAATAAATCCAACCACTTTACTTGAATTGTGGGCCCTAAATCATCATTCCTAAGCTGTCTTTTAGAGTTTTTTTTGGGGGGAAAAAAGGAAAGAAAAAGCCCTGCTGAGCTGTGCACTGAAAAGACACTAAAGATACACCGAAGAAGCACTAAACATTGTGCCATTAAGTGAGAAAAGACTAAAACTTTGATGTGACACTTGGCTGTTTGCTGGCACTATAAACTATTGCACACTAAAAAAGTTTGTTAAATGCTCCATAAACTTTAACACGTTGCTGAAACACTTTGAACCAAGAATTTTATTGGGATATCTACAAAACCATGCTTCGTAACAGGCAAAGAACAGCAAACACATATTTTTCTCTACAAATTACAGGCATGTTTTAATTTCTAGAGTTCAAAGCAGTGAAATGAATACAGGCAGATTTAAGAAATGCCTGAGAAGAAAGCACCCATGGCATGTCTGCTTCAGGAGGGTAGCTGAAGCCTCAAACAGTGATCATGTCTTTGGGGTTCATCCTTCGTCCAGCACCTCTGACCTTTATATTTTGAGAAACAACCAACTCCTGGAGATCAGGCAGCACCAGGAGAGCAGTGAAGCGCTAGAAGAGCTCTGCAAATCGTGAGGAAAACAGCAGAGTGGAGTCCACGCTTCATCTTTTCTGCATATTTGCCTAGACTTGCGTTGCCAAAGCTATTCCAGGAGATCTAAACCAGGGTAACCAGCCAAGAAGCAAAACTAATCCCCAAATGTTTTAATATTAATCTTCATTCCTCAGCACAAAGAAAACTGAGTCCTTCTCGTGATTTTGCCATTTTTTTCCTCCCAAAGCAGGAAGGAAGACAACCAACTTCCCAAACAGGCAACAACACATGAAGCACCACATGAGCCACCCACAACTCCCATCACCTTGATCTCCACCAAAATGTCACACTGGACCTGAGACACTTTCCAAAGGAATTTTTTGTCCAATGAAATTTCTTTAAAAACTCTCAAATCCACCAGCTGGCTTAAGCATCATTGGTTTTGCATAAAACCTAAAGCCACTTTTACCATGTCACTCATCTTCCCTATTAAGCCTAAAGGAAACCGTGTGCCACACAGCTCCTCGCTTAGGGACGGACACTGATTTGGACGAGTCACCCAGAGACAGAGAGGGACCAATCTCAATCCTACACCCTGCACCCCTGCGCTTGTACATCGAGAGCACGATGGAGGGGACAGAGGAGGGTAGTCACACATCCTCCCAGCCCAGCCCCGTACAACCTCCCCCGCACACGGGCTGTTGCCATTTTCTCCTGGTTTATAGCACGCAGTTACTCCAGCGCTGGCACAAGGGAGAGGAGCAGGGATAGAAACTCATTTTGAATCACAACTATACCTGGGGCTAAATCATTCGGATGGTGCGATTTACACATTCCCACCTCTCAGGGCAGCACATAAAGCACAGCACGGGCTCATCACTCATTTCAGGATATTGCTTAGGAACGTGCTGTCAAACGAGTGTTTCATGGCACACGAGCGAGGCTGGCTGCGAGGAACCGGGCGAACGCAGCAAGTGGCACTTGGTGCTTCAAGTGACGCTCCACCTTCGATAAGAGAAATGGACTCCTGGTAATGGACTACAATTCCTCCCCCTCCAGGAAGGTAGCACTGCAACCATCAAACACGTCAGGCTGGAGGCAACGGTGATTCATTTAATCCAACACACCATCGCCGGCAGCACCCAAAAGCAGACGCTTCAGAGGAATTACCTGTCTGGGTGAAGTTTCTTCCAAGCTCCAAGCCACCACTGCTTGGTAGAGGACCTGAAGCAGGACTGGATCAGTGAGGTGGGGCAGGGACCACAGAGGAGAGCTTGCCTGTGGCATCCTGCAGCATCCAAGACAGCTGGGAACTGGGTCTCTTTAGCTTGGAGAAGAGGAGACTGAGGGGTGACCTCATTAATGTTTATCAATATGTACAGGGCGAATGTCATGAGGATGGAGCCAGGATCTTCTCAGTGATGCCCAATGGTAGGACAAGGGGCAATGGGTGTGAGCTGGAACACAGGAGGTTCTGCTTCAACTTGAGAAGAAACTTCTTTCCAGTGAGGGTGCCGGAGCCCTGGGACAGGCTGCCCAGGGAGGGTGTGGAGTCTCCTTCTCTGGAGACATTCAAAACCCGCCTGGACACCTTCCTGTGTGATCTCATTGAGGTTCCTGCTCTGGCAGGGGTATTGGACTGGATGATCTTTTGAGGTCCCTTCCAATTCCCAACATTCTGTGATTCTGTGATCTAAATCCATTAACATTGGAGAAATGGTGACAAATAACCAAGTTTTCACTCCTTGGCGCATACTCAATGCACCAGGTACAAGGTGTGGAGGACACAAGAGCACTCTGAGGATAACAGGACCTGTAAGATACTGCAATATTGGAGTATCCTGGGGAGATCAGAGCCTTCCTGGCTACCAGGGCCCATCTCCAGGAGTCAACCCATCTGGGAAACCTCGAGCAGCCTGAACTTCTGCAAGGTCTCCTCCTGCCCACACGCTCGGGGCTGCAGCCTTCAGCCCCAGTGCAAACACCAGGTCTTGGTTAGTGGAATAATCCTTTGAATTTGAGCAGCTCCCATTTCACAGAACACAGCTGTTCACTTCCCTGCACGCATTTCTACAGAGAGTTCTTCCCTTCCCCCAATTTTTTCTGCCTTTTGCTCCTAAAGTTCAAATAAACACATTTTCAGATTGGTAACTGTAACTTTATCCCTTATTTTTCATGTTCCCTTTTTTTTCAGACCAGTGTTTTAAGGCTTTCTGATTTCAGAAACCTTGCACACACAAGACTTGCTGCATTGCCATGGCCCTTACCCACCGCTTTGTTCAATACAGAGAAGAAATCAAAATTCAAAAGGCAGTTCAACAGCCTTGACGTTAGAGCTACAGCAACACAAGGAAAGACAAAGATCCCCCAGGCCAAACCCTGCAAGATCCCTCAGGTCTGTCTCATGCTTTGCAATTCCTCCCTCATCTCAACCCCAAAGTTTCCTTCACTACACTTGAATTTCCTGCTCCTGCCCACCTCCAATTTTCTCAATTTCTGCTGGAAAGGGGGGGAAAAAAAAAATCACCCACAAGTGCTTCTTTTACAAGGCAAGCAGAGAGCTCCCTGCCTGGCTGGGGCTGTATCTCTGGCAGGCAGAAAGGAGCTGTGTGGGGGGCGGCTGCACATCCCTCCCCGCATGGAACAAATCCAGCCTCAAAGAAACCCGATGTTTCCAGCACACGCGTGTGCAAGTATAGCCCCAAAACATGAATCAAAGGCCGGAACGTGCCTCCTGGAGAGCCAACCTCCCCGCAGCAACGTTTCCAGGATGCAAAGCCAGCAGACTTTTAAATCTTCCAGGCAGTTTTTACACGTGGATTTGATCTTCAAACAGGGCACTGCTCGGAGATTGGATTTCCCTGTGGCTATTCCTCGAGGTCCCCATTTCAGCCAGTTTCCAGCGGCCCTCACCACTACACAAACCCTCCTGCTCCTGCAGGCAGACAGGGACAGGGTATTTCCACCCACACACAGACACTTGCTGGCACAGAGCACTTCGGGAAAGGACTGAGCGATGCAACCCGGCGATAACTCCAGGAGTCTGGTCCCACCCCAAGAAAAACAGCAATTTTCCCCTTTCCAGGCCACAGTGTATTGAAATATTTGCCCTCAGGGGAGGCTTTTAAAAAAATCAGCATTTTCTTTCCAACTCCTTCACCCAAGGAGAGAGAGCCTACATGTAGACATGGCACTTCAGGACAAGGTTTAGTGGGCACAGTGGTGTTGGGCTGACAGTTGGACTTGATGATATTAGAGATCTTCTCCAACCTGAATGATTCTCTGATTCTATCCCCCTCCTCCTGTTCCAGCAGCTCAAAAGCTGCTGGTTCCTGGCGCAGCCCATCTGGTGACCACGGGGAAAGAGGGATGGATGAGGATGTGCAACCTACCCAGATCCTGTAACAGAGCACGGGGAGAGGCTGCCGCTCGCTTCCTTAAGTAAAGGATAAAGTTTTAATTTAAGCTGCTCTCTAGGGAGAGAAGAAGGTTATTGAATCCATAGGAAGCAGCAGGGAATGAACTAAGCGACCCCGAGGCCAGGCACAAGCAAGCGGGATTCCCAAGGGTTACAGAGCTGGGGGGACAGACTGACACCAGATTTCCTGGGTGATTTTTCTCATCCCCTGCTCCAGACACACACACACATTTCCCTTGTGTGGCTGCAGAGAGCAAACAAATGTCATTTCTTTGGGAAAAATGGAAAGACTATTTTCTTCCCAACCCTCCCCTCCTCTCTGAATCCTCCTCCCTTTGCAGCTTGCAGACAAGTCCCCCTAATCCCCAAATTCTCTACCTGTAGCAAGAGCTGAAACCCTACCCGTCCCCTCCCCCAGCCCTCCAACCACACTAATCCATCAAATTCCCCGGCCTTGCAGCCCACCCCCAGCCCTGACAGCAGCAATCCTGGCACCAGATGTCCACTGACAAAGGCAGCACCAAGCATCAAAAACCAATTGCCCCATCATCCCTGTCCCAGTGGAGCCCCTGGGCAAAAAACGAGTTCAAAGCTCAATAACC
>NW_010309204.1:0-6699 GCF_000700745.2 Antrostomus carolinensis
TGCTCCTCCTTGCCCCCAAAACACGGTGGCTGTGGCTGGAGTGGGGCAAATTCACCATCCATGGCAGCCCCTGTCATCCAAACCACCTCAAATCCCCGTTTGAGGGTTGAGGGGGCTGTTGGGGTGGCACATCAAGGACAGGGTAGAGGTGGCATCCCAAGGAGCTGAGGTTGAGCCAGCAAAATCCTGTGTTGTGCTTCAGACACAGAGCTCCTGCTTGGGCCATGCTCAGCATCCTCCCAGCAACGCTGAGCACTGGGGGAAAGCAGATTTGGGGTTGGGCAGCAGCGTCTGGCCATTGCACTGAGTGTGACGGGTTGTTTGCCAGGGGCTGGTGAGGATGGGACTGCCTGAATCAAGCCTGGATAGGCAGAGGTTGCTGTGAGACCCTGTCATATCCTTGTTGTCATTGGGAAGCTCGTAGCTCACGGTTTGACTCTCCCTTTTGGGAGCAGCAGCAGGTTAGAGAGCAAAGGTTTCTGGCAGTGCCATCGGGCTCACCCTGCACCTCGTCCCAGTGGGTGAGTGGACAGGGTGGATGTGGGTGACTTGGGTCAGCTCATGGGGTCTGTCTTACCTGGAGCTGGGCTACAGGGTATAGAAGAGGGAGAAAAGCAGCAGAAAAAGGGACCTTGAGGGTTGTTCCTTAAGCTCTGCTGCATTCCCACTTCCCTCGTGTGCCCAAGGACACACACAGGTCCTGCAACACCCTGCCAAAAAAAATTTCCTCCTAAAACTCAACAACTCCATTTTTTTTCTCTGCTTTTATGGGGAATGTTTCCACATGTGTCCTGGGAGATTTGAGGATGGAAGAGGGGAAGGGAAATGGGAACCAACTGGACCTGGTGGTGGCTCGGTGTGGGAAGAATGGGTGGCCGTGGCCCACGTGACGGGAACCGGCCAGGTCATGAATGGGGGAGATGCTCCATTCATAAATGCAGGGTCTTGCCGCAGCCGCGCAGGCGTTGGCGCCGGCTCTGCTGGGAATCCCCAGCCCGTTGGATCTGCTCCTCCCTCTGCCAACAAATCCCTCTTAACTATTTGCTCATGCTCGTTTGGCCTCTGCTAACGAAGCTGAGCAGAAGCGGGGCTTGAATCGCTGCCCGGGTGCAGTGGTGCTCTGGCAGAGCAGGCAGCGATGCTCACGGCAGTGCTTGCTGCCACAGGGAGACAAGAGATGTTGGCTGCATCGCCTGGCTCAGCTCCTTATGAATTTATTTTACTAAAATAGATGGAGTTCATGGAAGTGGAGTGGATTTTTCTCTCGTTTCATAACCCCCCTCCCCAGCTGGGGTCTTTCTGAACTGAGAAGTTTGATTGCACAGTGATGTGGGGATCCTGGGAGGGATGGGAGATGCTCCCAGCAGTGACAATCCAGGGCCAAATGGCTGCTTAATTAATTATTGAGGCATTTAAAGGGCTCCAGCTGAGGTGGGCTGCAGTGCTGGGGGCTGGCTGGGACCCCAGGCCAGGAGCTCCAACTTCCATCCTCCTGGCCTGGCCTTGCTGTGGGTCTTGCCATGAGCAGGGTTGCACGTGCCTGTGCAAAGCCTCAGGATACTTTTGTCTTTTTAAAATGATGTTTTGGAAATGGATTATTTTAGATCTCCCCACAAACATCTCCAGCCCAGGGTGTCGGGAGGTGCAGGAGCAGCTCTCACTCCCCAGTGCAGGGCTGGGTGGGACAAGGGGGCTGTTTTGCGGTGCTGAGAGCCAGGGATTTGCAGCAAACTACTCGAACTGGGGTCAGAAGTGGCTCTTGCCAAAGCAGTGAGCCCCACACGCGTGGTGCCTCAGCTCACTGAAGGTTCTGCATTATCAAAGGGGGCTCCAGAGATTTTTAGGGAGATTAAGGTGCTTGGTCGAGCTTGGTCCCCAATGTCTGTCCCCTCACAAGGGGCAGGTATGGGGGGACGTTGGCAGCTCTCGTGCCATGGGAGGTGTTTGCTGGGGCTTGTTGTGTGCCCAGCAGACACCCTGGCTCAGTGGTGACCCCCCATCCTTTCCCTGTGCCCCCCCCTCCCCAGAGCAAGCTCCACATGGAGGGTTTCCGCAGCCTGAAGGAGGGAGAAGCTGTTGAATTCACCTTCAAGAAATCATCCAAAGGTTTGGAGTCCATCCGGGTGACCGGTCCAGGGGGTGTCTTCTGCATCGGCAGCGAGAGGAGACCCAAGGGCAAGAGCCTCCAGAAACGCAGATCTAAAGGAGACCGGTAAGAGGTGGCTGGTGCCTGATCCGGGGCAGGGTCTGGTCTCTGTGGGCACTGGGACTCACCTGGCAGCCTGCCTGCAGCATGGGGATGGGCTCGGGTCCGGTGGGGTGGGCAGCGACCCTTCCTCTGGGAAAGCAGCTTCCTTTGGTGGTTAATGAGTGGCAGATGCAGCTTGGTGGGGAAAGGGCAGCAAACCAGGAGCCAAAGGGCAGAGAGGTCAGGGACACCCCGGGCGGCCGCTCCCCTCATCTCGGGGAGACGCGCTGGGCAGGGGGTAATTTTCTGGAAGAGAAACTCTTCGTTGTGGGAAGGAAATGGCCGGACGTCCTGGCAGTGTCACCTCCCACGGTGAGGCTGGGAGCCCCGGGGTGTTTCTGGCCAGCCTTTCATCCCCTCTCTCCTCTCCCATCCTCTCCATCCTGGCTGCCTGGGGATGCCTCGTCCCAGCTTTCCCAGCAGATGCTGCCCACCCCACCCTGCTGTTCTCACAAGCGAGTTTTAAAATTAGTCAGAAAGGAATTGGGAAGGAAAAGGGGAAAATAAAGGGCTGTGGCCATCCTAGATGGATGCAGGATTTAAAACGTACACAAGGCAGCTCCCTCTGCCCACACCACTCTGGTGCCAAGGTGGCACCTGGGGGACAAGTGCTGGGGAGAAGCCACATATGGGGCTGTCCCCACACCGATGGCCATGGTCCCTTTGCCACCCTTCTCCCAGCTGGAGTTCGGTTGTCCCACTGCCTGTTCCTGCTCTGCCACAGGCTTTTGGTCCACAGTGCATCACCCTGGGTGCAGGGGCTGTAGACACAGGGGCCAGAGGGATGGAAGCCCCCAACATCCTCGATTTTTGTCCCCATCGGTGCAGGGGTTTGCTGCCATCTCCTGGTACCAGCAGCACCAGTAAGCCAGGTCCAACCTGGCCATGCTGGCACTGGGACTGTGCAGGGGACCAAACCCAGGGCCACCATCCACCCCAAAAGAGCTGACCCCACATCCCCGCGGTGACTGGACCATTTTAAACGCAGCTGTGGCTGTGAAGCCAGATGGATCCTGGCCATGGCAGCTTCCCACCTCCTTTCCTTTCTCCTCCTCGAATCTCTTTCCTTTCCCTCCCCAACCCCGCAGATGCTACAACTGCGGCGGGCTGGACCATCATGCCAAAGAGTGCAAGCTCCCGCCACAGCCCAAGAAATGCCACTTCTGCCAGAGCATCAGCCACATGGTCGCCAACTGCCCCGTGAAAGCACAGCAGTCCCCCAGCTCCCAGGGGAAACCTGCCTACTTCCGAGAGGAGGAGGACATGCACGGCTCAGCCCTCCTCCCCGAAACACGGGAATGATGACGGGTGGCAGGGAGGAGGGGGCTTCCACCGGGGTGAAAAGGCTTTTTGGCAAGGCAAGGGGCAGCCGCGGGGGCTCGGATGAGGGTGAAGGACTGGGGAGGGGAGATGGCAGTGCTAACAGCAGGGACCCAGTGTCCCTGCATGGACCTTTTCCCCCTGTTCCTAGCCCAGGGAAAGTCCTGCTTTAATAAGGATGGCTTGGTCTGAAAATAAGGGGAGGCAGCTCCCAAAACACCTCTCCCAGGTAAAAAAATCCCCAAAATATTTGATTTTTCTTTATTCTTTTCCTAAACAAAGCCGGGCAGTAGTGTCTCTGGGAGGAGGAGCAGAGAAGCAACATCTCAGGAAGGAGCTCATGGCTTCTTGTTCTCCTGAGCTCCAAACAGGCTCTGGCACAGCTTGGGTGAGCTGCAGGGGACCCGCTCCTACGCCTGCCCTGTCCCTCAGGACCCCAAGGAGGGTGGGCAAGGGGGCAAGGCTGGCTGCAGAGTGCTGGGGAGATGCCCATGGGCTGGTCCCGTGGGTCCCTCTGCTCCTTGTGGCTTCTCACTCGCAGGCCAGTGCGAGGATTTGCAGTTTTTCTGGGGTTGCCCCATTGCTGAAACCAGCAGAGCCCAGATTTGGGCTCAGTCTGGAAGGAAACGGGGCATCTCTCACAGCTGGGCTAGTATTTGCTGCCTGCTCATGGGCTTGGGGAACATCAGGTCAAAGGAAAAACAATTTTTTAATTATTTTTTTCCCCCTAAGCCTTCCCAACTGCCAGCCCAGAGAGCACAAGGTGTTTCATGCAGCCAGCTCTTCCCCTCTGAGGCTTCTCCTTGCCCCTGAAATGTGGAGCCAGGGAGCAGGAGGGCTTTAAGGAGTGGAAATGCTCTTCGTTAAGCCTTGAGCACGGGACACAGGGCAGAGCCGGCTCCTGGGGATGTTGCTGGCAGCGTTTCCCTCGGAGACTGTGGACACAGCCCAGCCGGGGCTCATGCAGCTCCAAGCATGGTTTGATCCAGACCCCAGCCTGCCTGGATCTTCCCACGGGCTCTGGATCAAACTCAGGCAGGACAAAACCACTCCCCTGCTCCTTCTGCCCATCCCACGCTCCAGAAACCGATGGCTCCTGGGCTGAGCATCCCCAGGGACAGAGGAAAAGGGTGTCCTGGGTCATTAGCAGCTGCCATCCTCCCTCCCCACCAAGCATGGTTTGATCCAGACACCATCCTGCCTGGATCTTCCCACGGGCTCTGGATCAAACTCAGGCAGGACAAAACCACTCCCCTGCTCCTTCTGCCCATCCCACGCTCCAGAAACCGATGGCTCCTGGGCTGAGCATCCCCAGGGACAGAGGAAAAGGGTGTCCTGGGTCATTAGCAGCTGCCATCCTCCCTCCCCACCGGCCCCCCCAAGTCTTGCCTTTATTTATTGGCCCCGGTGGACAGCCCTTCTCCCGGGGCAGCCTCCCCGTCCGTGCCGAAGCCAACGCCAAGTGAAACCTGCACTAGGACGTGCGTGAATGACGTATCTTTGGGTTTGTTTGTCGTCTTTGTTTTGGGTTGTTTTGTTTAGGTTTTGTTTTTTTTTTTTTTTTAATATAAATATTCTGGTTTTGTATTTTTGTATATTTTAATCTTTAAGAGGGAAGAAAAAAAAAAGAAAAGAAAAAAAAAAAGAGAGAGAGAAAGGACATAATTCCTGCAATTTATTCTCAGGTATTCGAGCAATCTCAGGGATAAAATGCCTCTGTAGCCCAGAGCTGGACAGAGAGGAGGGTTTTTCTAACAGCACAAAGACGTGATGAAGTTTGTATTGGAAGTGTAGATCTACCTCACTGGATGTTCTCTAGGTGGACTGATGTGTTGTCGAGCTTTCTGGTTGTGGTTTTTTTTGGTATGTTTGGGGTTTGTTTTCTTTTTAATTGTATTTTAATAGAGTCTCTTTCCTTTTCCCACTGGACTGAGGAGGAATTGGGGTCTGTAGATCTGTGTCATCCCCCTGTGGGGACAGAGAAGCCAGGCAGTGCCACGGGGCAGGGAACAGCTGCTAGAGCCCATGTCGGCTCCTGAACTCCAGATTTTCTCCCAGCCTGGTGGCTTTTGAGGACTGTCCTCCATTTCACTCTCTTGTTTACGCTCACACATCCCCTCCCCTTTGTCCTGATGGGAACACTCCAGTCCACCCCGTGCCCAAATCTTCCCTGTCATCGTCCGTGGGTTGGGATATCACACAGGCTCCCAGCAGGCTGGTGCCGTGTGGCTGGGGGTCAGAAAGCCAGGATGGGAGTCCCAGCTCATTCAGAGGGACATGGCAAGAGCTGATGGCAGCCAGGATGGTTTTTGTGAGGCTGAGGGTTCTCCTCAATCCCCAGCCCTCACTTGCCCTTGAGCAAAGGGCTGGCTGGCTGCCCAGGACCTCCTGGGATGAGAGACCTAGTGCCAAGGTGGACCCAAGTCCAAGGGAGGTGCAACTGTTCCATCTTCCTTCTGCCTTCCCAGCTTCCCCCAAATATTGGCTCACGGTGGCCAGGGGAAACCCTTGATCCTGGGTTTTGAGGGGAAACTCCGGATCCCTGATTTTGGGGCATTAACACTCCACTTTGCAGTCCAGAGGCTGGCTGGAGCCTTCCCAGGGAGGACATCTCACCGTGCTGGTGTGTCAGGACGTGGGCACGGTTTCTGCTGTTTTTTAGGTAGCCGTAGGTTTAGATGTAGAGGAAGGCTGGAGCAGATGGGGAGCACCTACTCCATCCTCACCAACGAGCATCACTGGGGGAATCACCGCGGCTGCCGCAGCCCGCCTCTGCGTCCCAGCGGGGAGGGAGAGCGCCTCCCCAGCTGCTCACCAGTCCTGCTCCAGTAGTTTTGAAGGTGAGGTGGTGGTGGTGGTCTCTTCTTGGGACGGTGAGGGGGAAGGACTTTTAGTTCTTGACTAGCAATGGGATCTATACAAAAAAACTGCTTCAGGAAAAGGGGTTTTGTCTGAATGGGGTAAATGCAATAGAGCGCACCGGGCTGCGCGTCTAAGCCTGGGCCTCGGTCCCCCTGCCGCGTTGCAGGGGGGCTGTTGGCCTTCCCCCAGCACCCTAAATGTGCTGGGGAAACTGCTGCCCCCCTAATTCTTGTATCTGTCTCAAAGAATCGTGTAGGATCTCTCACCTC
>NW_010309204.1:6827-7470 GCF_000700745.2 Antrostomus carolinensis
AAAAAAAAAGGGAAAAAAAATTTAAATAAATAGCCAAAGCATCTAAGAGGTTATGGACCAGGGAGACAGGATCTTCTCTGTGTACTCTGCCTTGCAACTCTGTGTGGGGATATGAGCTCTGTAACCATCCCTGTCCTAGGCTAAAGCAAATAGCAAACGGCTTAGAGAATCAACTCAGGTTTCCCCCGGGGTCAGCGTGGTCCCGGGATCCAAGAAAACAGGGATTATTTTTTTTTTTTTAATCTGTGAAGGGAAACCACATTGGAGAAGATGAGATTGATTCGCATCTTCCCGTGGCATTTGTCATTGTGGTTCTTCCCGTATCTTGAGAATAATTAACGAAATTGCTGCATCATCACCCATCCTGGCCAGGCTCGGCCCGCAGGCGCCGGGCACTATGCATGACGGGATGGCGGGCTGATGAGGCCGCACACTCAGGGTCCTGCTGTAACACGGGAGCGTTTGAATGTATGAGGAAAAGCTGTCCCTCATGAGGGGGGGGGTCTGCCCTGGCACGAAAAAGCCTTGAGTCACAAGATTGTCTACGAGGAGACGGAAGAATGTAATCTCCATGTTTACTGCTAGCAACCAAAGCTTGTTTGTGTCAAATTCATGAATTTTTATGAAGTGGGTGGGTGGGAGG
>NW_010309205.1:0-3129 GCF_000700745.2 Antrostomus carolinensis
AAGAGGGACAAGGGCAGGTCAGGTGGGTGTGAGGGTCGGGAAGGGCACGGCCAAGGCGGGAAAATGAGGCTTCCGCCTTCCTTGGCTGTTGCATTTGGAAACAGGCAGCTAACAACCGCCCAACTTTTTGCAGATACCTATGAAAAGATCTGCCGGTACCTTGCCAGAGAAAGCGACTCTGTGGTTGTGTCTGTCGGGTGAGTTATGTCGGTAACTAACCAAAACGATTCTGACTCTACTACCCCATGGAAGTCTTTTGGCTTCTTTTCACTTCTCACCACTGCAGTGTTGCATGTCTTGTAGGAACACTCCTCCTCAGTAAACCATTCCCCCAGGATCCCAGATGGTTGGACAGAATTTCAAGGGAACTATTTTCATTTCTCGCCCACCCATCTGCTAATGCAGGGGGAGTGCAAACAGACCCCAAAGGTTCATGTATCTCACAACACAGAGCTCTGCTGGCACCATACAAAAAGAAAGAATGCTTTCCAGAAGAGTTTTCTTATGTGTTGAGAACTGACTAATAAACAAAGTCTGAAGGTGGTGATTCAATGATCTGTTTAATTAGATGTAATCACCCTGTAAACCTCAAGGAGTTTTCTACCGGTGAGAATCAAATGCTAATATATTTTAATGCTAATAATACAGAAAAATATAACTGTCCCAGTTACTTGAATAAATAAAGAAACATGAAATAAAATAATTCTCAACAGGAAATACCTGAGTAAAGCTGAGGTGCAGATTGATTAAATTACATAAGCCACAAGCCAGATGCAGTCTACACCAGAAGAGTAAAATTAACTTGTATCACTCAAGTTCTGATCAGTGCTGTTATGAGAAGATCCCAACTATGCTAAATCCTTACAACTTCATCCTACTGGCTATCGTTTATCTGTGGTAACTCACTGGACAAATAGCTGTTTAGCAGATAATGACACTTTTCTTTTTTTTTTTTTTTTTTTTCCGCTGAAGGAGAAATACTCCAAACAGCACAGGGAAAGCCAAGGTGCTATAGGAAACTTGTATTTACAGGTATGACATTTCCTTCATTTACTTTTGTTGTTTCTTTCTGTGTGCTAGGTATCGTTTAGCTCCTGAACACCCATACCCTGCTCCATATGAAGACTGTCTTAATGCCACCATACACTTTATGAAGGATATCGAGCACTATGGTGTGGATCCTGCCAATGTAATTGTCTGTGGGGACAGTGCTGGGGGCAATATAGCAGCTGATATTAGTCAGACCCTTGCAGGTAGATCAGACCTCCCCAAACTACGTGCTCAGGTCTTGATCTACCCAGGCCTTCAGGCACTGGACTTCAATTTACCATCCTATCAGCAGAATCGAGGAGTCCCTCTCTTATTTCGAGAACGTGCCGCTTTCTTTGCTTTGCAGTACCTGAACGGGGATGCACTGCATATGCAAGAGGTCTTGGAGGGCTCTCATATTCCTGGAAGTACAGGAAGTGGGTGAGCCCAGACAACATCCCTGAAAAATTTAAGGTCAGAGGCTACAAGCCACACAAGCCCCATGAATTCAAAGCTGAAGTTTTTGAGAAAGTTAAAGGATTCTTTGATCCCAACCTGTGTCCGCTGTTAGCCGAAGATGCTATTATTCAGCAGCTGCCTGAGTCTTTCATCTTGACTTGTGAGTATGATGTGCTACGAGATGACGGCTTGCTTTACAAGAAGAGACTGGAGGACAACAGTGTTCGAGTGACCTGGTACCACCTCGAGGATGGATTCCATGGAATCATAAGCCTATATGATTTTTATGGTTTTTCATTTCCAGCTGGGAAAAGGGGATTGGACAGAATTGTTAAATTCATAAAAGACCTGTAAAAACAACTTTCCCTTTTTATGCTTCTCCCACTAATGTCTCCATTTAGGCTCCCAAACCTCAGGCAGTACTTGTCTGCAAAAATGTGATACCTTTTGATGTATAAAATACCAATTTTGATATTCATGAACTTCATATACTGTCCGAACACTGGTCTTTGTCCTTGTGAGACTACTGACAGTTCAGTCTTTACAGTTTTAATATTTTCCACATGCTGTGTTTCAACCCCTTTTCTTTCAAATGAGCATCTGATTGATTCCTTGCATTTAATCACCAGATGATTTACTTCTAGGTAAATAATGTCTGTGGAACGATTTGTATTAAATAACTCCTGTGAATTACAGTCAGGATCTTTGTGATGTCCATTTGTTAAGCTCCAAAGGATGACTTTATTTTAATAAGCTAAAAAGTACAAGTTAGTTACATAGTGAGCTAGAGGGAAGAGTTAGAGGAAAGCTCTGGGAAAACAGGCAGAGATCAAAGGTCTCAGTGAGGAGATTCAACATCTATTCAGTGGGCTTGGCAGAACCACATCTGCAAAGAGCAGCAGTTATGAGGCCTGAGTTAATTGGGGACACTGGAAGCAAGTAAGGGCTGCCCTGATTTTGAAGTAACCGTAGCTTTACGAACTCCTGTTTAATTTTGAGACATCTCCACTGAACCCACTGAAGCTCAGGGCAAGAGATACTGGTTGAGAGGGAACACATGCATCAGGTTTTAGAAAGACAGTAACGATCAGTGAACTGGGCTCTTGATCTGCATATACTGGAAGGTATAGCTTAAAGAGAGAGAAAATAGAACCAAAATGTTCTCCTGTTCTTTCAGAGTGGTGACCCAGTATTATTTTTTTAGAGTTTGTGCTGTGCTGTTTCTCCATGGTTTGAGTTTGCTTTAACAGGACAAGGCAGTGTATTCCTTGACATGATGCTTCACTATACTCTGATGGTGAGAGCACTGAAAACCAGTAGTGAGCACGCTCAAAACAGTAAGGCTGGAGAAATTAAAATCGTCAGGAAAAAAAACCAAAACCACAACCAAACTAAGCCTGAGGAAATCAGAATTTTTTACGAAAACAAATGCTGTCTTCCATTTAGATTTCAGAGCTCAAAGGCAGCCCTCCCTTTAGCTTCCTGCAGGCTGCCGTTAGACAAAGAATCCCTAAATTTAAGGACAAACGACCTGCTCCGGGCGATGCGAAGATGAATCCGTCAGGACCGCAGGTGCCCTGCAACCCACTGCCGCTGCCGCTTGCCTGGCTCTTTTGAAAGGGCAGTACCAGCCTCGAAGCC
>NW_010309206.1:0-1009 GCF_000700745.2 Antrostomus carolinensis
TCTACCATCATCTAGCCACCTGGTTGTGTCCCCATCTCCCAGAGTGCTGGGAGACTCAAGATGGGATCTGCAGGTTCCCGTTATGTCCTGATGTTAAATCCATCTCAGATGAGATGCTGCACACGAAACCAACCTGGTACTTTGCAGCACTTCCCCATTATCCCAGCCCTATCCAAGAGAAACTCAACAACTACCAACACCAGGACACAGGAACGTTGTCCCACTCTACCTCTTCCTGATAGACTACCAGTCGTTATCCACCAGCTTCAGATAGTCCATATATTTTTATTGTCATGCCAATTAATGTACAGATTTCTAAAATTTGGACTTCAGATATTTTTAGATCACTGAAGGGGGAAAAAAAAAAAGACCATTTCAAAGCCTCTACAAGTAGCTGGCACTTCACAGACTTGGTGGAACAGCAATTTTCTCACTTGCAATGAAGGAGCCGAGACTACGCTGCTAATTGCTATAAATATATTCATAGATATTTTCCCTGGCACGAAGCACTTCCATTTTTAAGTCAAGAGATGCATCAACTCTTAGGGATAGCTCCATCCTTACGGCTTCTATTCTGTCAGCGAGCACACGCTCCTGGTAGGAGAGGAGGAGGGGACAATCTGCCACCATCTGCGGGGCGCTCTCCATCTGAAAAGGTGAATGTCCTCAAGAAATTCACAGAGTCCAAAAGCATTCAACTTAACTCTGGAATATTATGTTCAACCAACATGATTCTTGAAAGAACCATTCTGTAAAATGTTCCTGTTCCCAGCTAACAGGTGGGATTTGGGAGGTTTTGATGAAGTTTTAATGTAGTTTTTTTATCAAATGTGATTAAAATTTTCCAGCTGCATTGGTAGGTGAATGAGGTAAAGCCAAGATTCCACAGATAAGTATTTCTACAGGAGATCAGTATTAGAAAAACAAGTTGCTTCATCTGCTGAGATAGATCTCATGAACTTCAGCACACTACAAAACCAACAAAAAAAGGCAACTCCCTCGGCGTTCA
>NW_010309206.1:1022-5868 GCF_000700745.2 Antrostomus carolinensis
TCAGCAGGAGAGGTGCTGCTGGCACCCGGCCATTTCCCAATCACCGACTATTCAGAACATCTGAATTCACGTTGGATAGCTACAAATTCACAGATATAATGTCACTTTAATCCAAATTAATATTTCAGCAGGTTTGAAAAAAAAACAACCTTGAAATTATCTGCAATTGTTCAGTAGAAGGAGACCTACAAAACACATGTTAAAGGCAGGGGGAGAAGGTTGAATGACCTGCTTCATTTTCCCTTCCCTCTGGTTGAATAAACTGTTAGGAAGAAATCCAGCTGAAATATAGCCTGGATCTTCCACAGCCTCCAACAAGATTCCAGATCCTGCCCACATGCTCACAGGACATTGTAGAATCACAGAATCATTGAATGTTGTGAGTTGGAAGGGACCCACAAGGATGATGGAGTCCAACTCCTGTCCCTGCACAGGACAAGCCCAACATTCACACCATGTCCCTCAGGGCCTTGGCCAAATGCTGCTGCAATCTTGTCAGGCTTGGTGCCATCAGCACCTCCCTGGGGAGCCTGTGCCAGTGCTCCACCACCCTCTGGGTGCCTGAAGAACCTTTTCCTCATGGCCAACCTCACCCTCCCCTGCCACATCTTCCTGCCATGTCCTCTGCTCCTGGCATTGGTTGGTGGCCAGAGAGAAGAGATCAGCGCCTGCCCCTCCTCTTCCCCTTGGGAGGAAGTTCTAGACCCCCAGGAGATCTCCTCTCAGTCTCCTCTTCTCCAGGCTCAACAAACCAAGCACCTTCAGCCTCTCCTCACACCCTTCCCCTCCAAATGTTGTGGCCCTCAAGCAAGGAAAAGCTTTGCCTCGTTACAAAGAGGGAACCAGCTATGGGTCACAGAACCAAGCAGCACAGGTTTCCTTCCTTAACCTGGCCCCACGTCTTTGCCAGCACACATGCCAAGTACGACTCGTTCACAACACTATTTCCAAGGCAGGGTGTGATCCTTTCCACAGCAGAAAAAGGAAGTGATAATGATTACTCATCAACCCATGACACTAATGCTTTCAGAGGAAAATTCCTGGATGAAGCAGAATGCAGGGAGAAAAGAGGCAAAGGAAACTGATGCTCCGACCCCTCCCTGGACAGTGCTGGCAACAGGAACTATCGACAATTTCCCTACCAAGCAGAGACCTTCTCACCTTACAAGATGCAGCTTCTTGAGAGGATGGCAGAATTGGAAAGAGCAGAGGGAAAAAAAGGAGAATTTTATGTTGAGGAAAATAAATATGGAGACATGGAAACAGGACCATCAGCAGAGCAGGAGCTGGGTTTGATGGAGCTGCTGGGTCCCAGGTGGATGTTAGAGCAGAAAGGCTTCAAGTTTCAACCTTTCACAGTGCTCCATTAGGCTTCTCTTCTACAGAAGAGGAGCTAAAATACTTGGGAAAAACCCCACACGAGTGAAAATACCCTTCAGAGATCTGAGAAAGCTTCCAATCAAGGGACAAAAACAAACCAAAACCAAAAACCAGCGTGGTCAGGGAAGGTGGACTGGACATGTCCAGTTACTGTTACCAAGCCTGTTACTATAACAGCTTAAAAATCTATTCCCATCAGTGAAAAATCCTTATGGTCAAACATGAGTCAGCAGAGTGCCCAGGTGGCCAAGAAGGCCAAGGGCATCCTGGCCTGGATCAGCACCAGTGTGGCCAGTAGGAGCAGGGAAGTTCTCTTCCCCCTGCACTGGGCACTGGTGAGGCTGCAGCCTGTCCTTCTTCACCTCCATGTCCTTCTTCTCAGGAGATGGAGATGAGATGTGAGGAAGAAATTCTTTGGTGTGAGGATGGTCAGACAGTGTCCCAGGTTGGCCAGAGAAGCTGTGGCTGCTCCTCCCTGGAAGTGTTGAAGGCCAGGCTGGATGAGGCTTTGAGCAACCTGGTCTAGTGGAAAGTGTCCCTGCTGCTGGCAGGGGGGTTGGAACTGGACGATCTTTCAGGTCCCTTCCAACCCAAACCATTCTATGATTCTATGATGAAGTACCACTTGCCCATTCTTTTGGAGCCCATAAGATTTCACCTGTAACGTGCAACCTCACAGGGGACTAAAAAGCACCAAACAACCCCACAGATGGCACTTGTGTAAATGCCACAGCCACCCAAACGTGCTCCGTGTGCCAGGGAGGTCTGTCCAGAGCCAACGGCAACGCACGGTAAGAAATCTCCGGGGTTTTAACACCTGGGTGGAGTCTGAAATCCATGAGGATTTCTCTGAATGAGGAATCAGATGACTGCATGATGAAATCTTTTTTATGTGTTACAAAAGAAAAGAAGTTCTATAAAAAAATAAAATATAAAATAAATATATATATGGTAGAGGTCTCCAAAACCCACATAACCTCATGGATGAAAATCAGAGGTTCCCAGAGTATATCGTAGAGGACCATGAGGCAGCATGCTGCTTGTAACATCCTACAAACCCAGGGTGGGGAGAAGGTCTGCTGCATGCTTTAAATCTGAGCCCTCTCCCAGCCACAGCCTTGGTCCAATGAAGTTGCCAGATTTCTCCCTCATAAGCAGAGAAACCACGTGGATGAACTGCAGGCAACATACTGTGAACCACCTAAACATCATGCAACCAAAGATGGGGTTGGACCAACAGTAAAGTCCTCATTCCCAGCTCAGGAAATTCTAAGATACCAACTGCAGCAGCCCAACAGCTCATGTACCATCAGAAGACTTCTTAGGTTGCCATAAGGATCTTCCCAACCCTCTTCTTCCCTCAAAGAAAAAAAAAATATCCAAAAATGAAATTAATCCGTTAGTTTCACTTGAAATGCCCAGAGAGGTGGTGGAAGCCCCATCCCTGGAGATATTTAAGGTCAGGCTAGACAGGGCTCTGAGCAACCTGCTCTAGTGAAGATGTCCCTGCTCACTGCAGGGGGGTTGGACTAGATGACCTTTAAAGGTCCCTTCCAACCCAAACCATCCTGTGATTCTATGATAAGGCATTAGCAAGAATAAATTTTTGATTTACAAGCTCACTGACACCAAGTTCAAGTAAAAGTCCACGCTGATTTCTGACCACTGAAACCATCAGGCTCTGAGTTGGTTTTTTGTTTCTTTATTTGATTTAATCTGAAGTTATTTATCTCCCACAGCTTTCTGTGTGCCCCAACCAAGTGACACCTCCCAGAAAAACATCAGAAGTTCATTAGAGCTTCATTTATCCAAGGGGTCCCTTCTTCACGTGGAAAGGGAAAGACATTGGAAAAATATTATCAAGTAAAAGGGAGAGTGGAGAAATCCAAATTAATATTTCATACTACTGTGAAACAAATTTTCCAAGAGGGAGGTGGACACGGTCATGGAATGACCTCTTCCCAACACTGTGTGAGTCTGGGGTCTTTGCTACCAATCTTGTGGACATGGGCCATCCCACCACTCTGATCCACTTGGAACCCACCCCAAAGCCCTATGGACATTAAAATGCCCATAGAGTGATTTTACTCGTCCATTCAGGAAAGCAACACAACAGATCCAAGACTTCTCAGGGCAGGTGGGAAGTGTGTAGGAAGACGGCAGCTTGAAATCATGGAATCATGGATTGGTTTGGGTTGGAAGGGACCTTAAAGCTCATCCAGTTCCAACCCCCCTGCCAGCAGCAGGGACACCTTCCACTAGACCAGGTTGCTCAAAGCCTCATCCACCCTGGCCTTGAACACTTCCAGGGAGGAGCAGCCACAGCTTCTCTGGCCAACCTGGGACACTGTCTCACCACCCTCACAGTGAAGAACTTCTTCCTAATATCTCATCTAAACCTCCCCTCTTTCAGCTTAAACCCATTTCCCCTTGTTTTGTCATTAACTGCCCTTATGAAAAGTCCTTCCCCAGCTTTCTTGTAGCCCCTTCAGGTACTGGGAGGCCGCTGTAATCAGCAAATTATTAATTGGGAGCTGCTAGGAAAAGCATCCAGAAACCCCACACTGGTGCAACCAAGATGTCCATGGCAAGTCTGAGCGCTCACTCCTCTCCCATGCTGCTGGTGAGATTATTTTCTTCTTTTCCCCAGCAAAAAAGACAGATCTGAGTTTCTGGGTTCTGCTTCTGGCTCTGCTCAAGATCCACGAAGATGAAAAGGTTCTGAACTAGGGCACACTGGACAAAATAACCCCATAGTTTTCAAGTCGTTGATTCTCTCCCTCATGAGGGATGTTGCTTTCACAAGCAGGACTCTCTGGAGAGGAGACATATGCTGCCTGGAGTTAGGAGCTAATATCTTTAAAGGAATATTTTTGTTTAATGAATACGGGGCCCTGACCTCTCTCTTTAAATAAATATAAAAGTTATGCCTTTTCCTTCATAATATCTTTCCAAATCCATATGTTGAAGATCATAAAATAGAAGCCTTCTTATATAGAAGACCGTGTGATCACATCGATTAACACATCTCAATAAATGCATGTACAGATATTGAATATATGCATGTATATATACAATTATAGTCCTAATACAGTAATATATCCCATTATTATGGAAGAATGGAGAAGAAGAGGCTGGAAGAATGGAGAAGAGGAGGCTGGAAGAATGGAGAAGAGGAGGCTGGAAGAATGGAGAAGAGGAGGCTGGAAGAATGGAGAAGAGGAGGCTGGAAGAATGGAGAAGAAGGGGCTGGAAGAATGGAGAAGAGGAGGCTGGAAGAATGGGGAAGAGGACTCTGAGGAGGGATCTTATCAATGCTTATAAGTAAATATCTAAATAAATTATAAATAAATCTAAATATCTTTAAAAAATATAAATAAATATCTAAAGGGTGGGTGTCAAGAGGATGGGGCCAGACTCAGTGGTGCCCAGCGATAGGACAAGGGGCAACGAGCACAAGCTGGAA
>NW_010309206.1:6081-11148 GCF_000700745.2 Antrostomus carolinensis
GATTCTGTGATTTTACATGAACAGCAAATAACAGCATGATCAATTAACACACCATATACCAAAAAAACAGTGAGAAAAATTTAAAATGGTATAAAGAGGGCCTGAATTTATTTGGAGATGTTTCAGCTGGAGACACCTTTCCATAAGCTTTATCCTCCCCTCTTTCAGGGTGAGAAAGAGTGACTGTAAATTGGTAGTTTCCTTAGATTATAGATTCCTGGTTTCCCACTACAAAACTGCCTTCCCTATTTACTGGTGAAACTGGTGGCCCATAGGAACTGCCTCTTCCTATACTGTGAGTCACTAATTTTATGTGTAGCGCGGAGTGTGGAAGCCCAAGGTGGCACCAAAGACAGATAAATGGCCGGTGTATGGAAGGAAACTGAGGCAGGGGAACAGGGGCACGGGGGTTTGTTCTCCCATCGTGCTTGGGGAGCGCATCCATCCCTCTGCCCACCTCAGGGACCATCCCACACAACCCATTCCTTGGTCCATGGCTCAGAGAAGCACCAACCAGCTTCCAGTAGCCATGCCATATGGTGGTCCATGGCCACAGCACTCCCCAGCACCTTTCACCCTTCACCTCTAGCTTAAATCATTCCCTGAAGTGACTAAAATAATATAAATATGAAATTTTTCTCCCTGTGCTGAGTCACTTCGAGGCATTAACAGCAAGGTGGGGTCTCAGGACGATGAAGCTGGCAATGGCCAAGCAGCTCTAGTGCCAGCAGAGGAAGAGGAGTCTGCTGGTGTCTCCCAGGCTCCAAAGCATCCACCATAAAAGAAGAAATGTTCATATTCTCAGTTTCTCATTTCCTAGAACCAGTGCACATCATTATCCTGAAAATACGGTCCCACCTGTATGTTATTTAAAACAAAAAACCCCCATTATTTCATATTTTGCTACATGACAAATGTCTCCAGCTGCTTTGGCTGCATCTTACCATGTTTTACACCAACACCTATTTTTGTTTTCCTTTCCTCCAGCCAGTGATGGAGAAACCAGCCCTGTTCCTCTCTCCTGTGCTGTTGTGCAGCCATTTGCTGGTGGCACAGTGACAGCCCCATCAAACCAGCACTGCCAATCAATGGCCTTTCCAAAAACCCAGTTCTGGATCACACCTCAATATGCCGAATGTCCAGCGAGCAGGAATTGTTCATCCTTTCTACACCACGTGCAAAGGAGCAGCTGAAAACACTTGACGTGTCAGTTCTGTTCCTCTAGATGAGATCTCCCCTGCTCTGTGTACAGCTTTTCACTTCGAGAACTGGAAATGCATCAAGACAAAGCCAATCCCACCATTACTGAAGTGCTGTACAAGGACATCAGGACATCATCCAACTGAAGCTCTTGGACGGGCTTTGAGCTCACCACCAGCAAGATAAAACCTGAACAGACTTCTCATAGAACCACAGAATGGTGTGAGCTGGAAGGGACCCACAAGGATGATGGAGTCCAACTCCTGTCCCTGCACAGGACAAGCCCAACATTCACACCATGTCCCTCAGGGCCTTGGCCAAATGCTGCTGCAATCTTGTCAGGCTTGGTGCCATCAGCACCTCCCTGGGGAGCCTGTTCCAGTGCTCCACCACCCTCTGGGTGCCTCAAGAACCTTTTCCTCATGGCCAACCTCACCCTCCCCTGCCACATCTTCCTGCCATGTCCTCTGCTCCTGGCATTGGTTGGTGGCCAGAGAGAAGAGATCAGCGCCTGCCCCTCCTCTTCCCCTTGGGAGGAAGTTCTAGACCCCCAGGAGATCTCCTCTCAGTCTCCTCTTCTCCAGGCTCAACAAACCAAGCACCTTCAGCCTCTCCTCACACCCTTCCCCTCTAAACCCTTCCCCAATTTAGTCACCAAAAGAGCAATCTCCCCTGCTTTGCCTCTAATTCCTCCCCAATACCCAAGACATGTAACTTTGACAATTCTCCACGAACAGATTGTTCCCAATCCACAGTTTAAAATTCAGCTGTGCCCCTGCATCGTTGTCATCTGTACTCTTGTCTCCGGCGTACACGAGGTTTGACCTTTTCAGCTTTACATTTACAAGGTTCAGAGTCTTTGTGAGCTCTGTTACGGAGAAAAACGAACCGAGAGGAATTTCTGGAAAGGTGACTGGACTGGTGATGTTTCCTGGGGCAAAACACACACTGGTTGGATTCCAGCTTCCTAATACCCTGGTAAACAAAGAGAAAATGGAACGACAAAAGCAACTTAACTAGCTGTAATCTTCTGAAAGATGGAAACCAGACTTGCCACAGCTGCCCACACGAAGCAAAGACGTTGCAGCAGATAATGTTCAAGGGTAGCAGGAACAATGCTCCAAATGAACAATGCAGAAGAACAAAAAAAAGAACAAAAAAAAAAAAATGCAGAGCAGTGATTGTATTTTGAAGTGAAGAAAAGCCAGGTCCTTCCTTTCCAAAGCATCTCCCCATCTCTCCAGCCTCATGTTTCTCCTTTTCCTTTGTGCTGCAGATGCTGTGTTTACGTTCATGGTGTACTCAATGGATGTCTCCGTACCACACAGTTATGGAGTGTTCCCAGGCTGTGGGGTCCTCCTGCCCATCCCAGCCTGGAGCACATCTTTCACTCTACTGCCAGCCCCAAGAAGGAGGCAACACATGCTTTTCCTCAAACCTTGACCACTTGTATTACACAATCCTACTCCAAAACCCTGGATTTACCAGCGCTCCCACCCTGTGTGGGGACAGGAGCGCACAACCAGGCTCTTGGATAAGGATGACCAGCTCCTGGATAATGACCATCCTTCTTAGACATCCAGTATCTTTGGGCTGGGCAAGTATCACCCAGATCAGGCCTCCTCAGTTCTCAATGTTCTTCAGTGCTGTCACAGAATCCCAGAATGGCCTGGATTGGAAAAGCCCTTTAAGCTCATCAAGTCCAAACATGAACCCAACACTGACAAGTCCCCTATGACTAACCCATGTCCCTCAGCACTGTGTCTACACGACTCTTCAATCCCTCCAGGGATGGGGACTCCACCACTGCCCTGGGCAACCCCTTCCATTCTGAAACTGTGTGTGAAAAAAAAAGTCTGACAGTATTTAAGCCTAAGAGGGAAATCGCAAGTTCCCAGTAAGATTCAGGGCAAGATGTTACTGTCATTATCTAATACCAAAAAGGAAGTAATTCCTTTCAAGGCAGAATGAGAGCAGTTCCCCTACAAACCCTTCCTACTCTAGGGCCACAGCCACCAAGACAACCCCAGCTCTAACCTCCTCCACACGACAGCCACCTCCAGCTAAGGGTACCGCACACCAACACTTGAGGCACGCACGGAGCTCACAATCCCAGAGGAGAAAGCTCATGGGTGGTCTGACCAGCTTTACCACTGCTATATCCTCTGCCACGAGCACTCACTTTAGCAGGTCCCATTTCCTTCCCCGTCTTGCTCCTGTATCTCATTCCTGCCTCTGCACTAGCTGTTTGCTTGAAGCACAGCAACTTTTCCTGCAGACACAGAGCAAACCAGAGCAGCAAGGGGATTAAACAACAAAATATACACTAATAAGAAGTAAGACCTATATTTTTCGGTACTACTAAGTGATAAGAAGTCAACTGATTAGATTTCCAAAGGACCAATGTTGTACAGGCTTTATTCAACAATAAAACGATTTCTCCTAAAGTCAAAATCTCAGCTAGAAGCTCAGATCATACACAGAATCACAGGATGTTGGGGATTGGAAGGGACCTCAAAAGATCATCCAGTCCAACCCCCCTGCCAGAGCAGGAACCTAAATGAGATCACACAGGAAGGTGTCCAGGCGGGTCTTGAATGTCTCCAGAGAAGGAGACTCCACACCCTCCCTGGGCAGCCTGTCCCAGGGCTCTGTCACCCTCACTGGAAAGAAGTTTCTTCTCAAGTTGAAGCAGAACCTCCTGTGTTCCAGCTCACACCCATTGCCCCTTGTCCTACCATTGGGCATCACTGAGAAGAGCCTGGCTCCATCCTCCTGACATTCGCCCTGAACATATTTATAAACATTAATGAGGTCACCCCTCAGTCTCCTCTTCTCCAAGCTAAAGAGCCCCAGCTCCCTCAGCCTTTCCTCAGCAGGGAGATGCTCCACTCCCTTCATCATCTTGGTGGCTCTGTGCTGGACTCTCTCCAGCAGTTCCCTGTCCTTCCTGAACTGTGGGGCCCAGAACTGGACACAATATTCCAGATGTGGCCTCACCAGGGCAGAGTAGAGGGGGAGGAGAACCTCTCTTGATCTAAAATACACACGTAACGTGCAATTTCCACCCGTTTCTGTCTGCATAATCCTCGGGGAGGTCACAGAGCCAGGCTGGAGACCACACTCTGAAAGCACTTCAGCTGCTACGCTGCCAAAGCGTAAAAAGGTTTTTGAAACCTATGGAGTTATCTAATAAACCCCAACTTCACTCACTAAAACAGGAAAACACAGGAGGCCCTGGCCCGTGCGCTTTGTGTCAACGTTGACAGTTTCCAGCCCAGAAGTATTACTGATAAAGAGTTTAAAAAAAAAAAAAAAAAACAAAAAAACCCCAACAAACCCAACAGTAACACAACATGAAGATTTTTCATTACGAAGATCTTCAAAACATTGATGAGCAACTTGAGAACTTGGGAAGCTGGTGAAGAAGAGCAACAAGATCCTGAAAATCTTCACATTGCAGTTTTCGGTTACAGAAGGACAGGAGCTCAGAGGATTTAACAATTTCCACTTCAGTCAAGCTGATAGAAAAAATTCACTTTAATTTCCACTGAATTACTACCAAAAGCTTTTCCTTTAGTGTAGAATGGAAAAAGTATTTCCCCTCTTAGTTTTTCAGCTTGCTGAGGATACAGTTAGCAGAGGAGATGAAGCACAAAGAAGGTGCCAAAGTTAAGCCTGGTTTGACCGATGGGAGCTTTCCCCTCGCATTTGGGTCTTCTCAGGAGGCTGATTTCTTCCTCGGCACAGCTTTCTGCCTCTCCCACCTGCTGGGCCACAAGCTATGGCAAAAGCAAAGCAAACCTGAAACTTGCCCCGCTTTGATCATGCACTTTGGATAAAGAGGGCAAGATCTTGTACAAAATG
>NW_010309206.1:11338-13069 GCF_000700745.2 Antrostomus carolinensis
AACCTGCTTTGGCAGGGGGGTTGGACTGGATGATCTCCTGAGGTCCCTTCCAACTCTACGATTCTGTTATCTCTAGCAGGACTGTTCAAGAGTCATTGAGGGCATTAGTAGCTGCTCTAACAGCCATCTCTGATCTTTTCCAGAGGCAGAAGTGTTACTGCTGCGGTGGCAACAGAGCAGAATCGAAACCTGGGCAACCTTCACCACCGCAATGAAGTCCCACTCATGTCATCACAGCCCTCATTTTGCATGCAACGTGGAGGACCAGCAGCCCACGTCCTTCCTCCAACTAAACAGGCACCACCAGCCATGGACCTCTTGTAAGACTGAGTTCACAGGTTAAAGGAGACACCAAAACACACTCAAGAGAAGATCAACACTGTGCATCTGCGCCTACCGTGTGCCAAATCAGAAATCCACGGCATTAAAAAGCAGCTGGTGGATTAAGACTTGCAATCTTAAACATTTCAAAGCTTGCATGGGTATAAGAGATATTTGGAGATAAAAACTATTGAACTGGTCAGATGCAGCCTTAAAAATAAAATAAAATAGCCAGCCCAGTACTACACTGGTTTTGTAGCCAGCCCAGTACTACACTGGTTTGGTAAGTCCTTCCTTGTCGAGGTCCCAGAACAGTCTCGGTTTCTTCAAAGCCTTTTGTAACCCGCTGCCCTTTTACTCACTCCTCAGCCCGAAGTGCACCCATCTGCTAATTTCCAAATGCAATAAATCATAAATTTATTTAAATTTATTATTATTTATGGTTGGTCATAAATCAAAGTTCAAAAAGGTGCTTCAAAACAATTCAGTCACTGCAGCTGGTGACCGTCGACCTTTACAACTTCGGTAACTTCTTACCAGGGAAATATCCTTCTAAGAGCAGCATCAGTCTGGGCTTATCACCAACTCCTCTTTGAGTTTGGGTTAAATTCTTGGGGTTTTGTGAGCCTGTGAAAGAAGGGTTAGGTGGCCAAGCATCAGCAAAAGCACCAGAAGTTAAGCAGTCACTTGTCAGCTCAACCAGCAAAGACCTGCACAGCAAGGAGAGTCAGAAGGTGCTGGTCTTAGGGCAAGGGCATTTCTGATATCCAACCAAAAGACAATTAGGAATTCACACGTGTATTTCATTTCAACAACTGGAATTCCTCAAATATCCCACAAATTGGAGGAGAACTTCTGCTCTAGGGAACCGCCTGACTCCAGTTGACTTTTCTGTCACATCTCCCACCCCACACATCTACTCGTGCAGCCAGACTGCTTAAGGGCACCTCCCCAAAGTGCTCCTCAACACCCATGTGGAACTAACATTGCAACTTGCCAACGTTTCTTTTTTCCCTTATACCAAAGCTACGTCTGCATGTGGTGTCTGTGATAAAACACAATGACAGAACAGGTTCCTTCTCAAAGTTATCCTCCTTAAGCACAAGAAAACAGGACGTTGTCACTTAGAAACCTCAAGAAAGGCAAGATACAGTTCCCACACACACACCCCCCCGCAAACACCTCCTCCAACACATCTTTAAGCAAAGAGAAAGGATCAATACAAGATTTCAGATGCAGAAAGGACCTATTTCCCTCACTTTCAAGAGACATTTTAAGGGGTTTACTCTTATTTTTAATTTTATCTATCAATATAGAATCCCAGACTAGTTTGGGTTGGAAGGGACCTTAAAGCTCATCCAGTTCCAACCCCCCTGCCAGCAGCAGGGACACCTTCCACTAGACCAGGTT
>NW_010309206.1:13091-14241 GCF_000700745.2 Antrostomus carolinensis
AAACCCTCATCCAACCTGGCCACAAACACTCTGGGCAACCTGTTCCAATGATCCACCACCCTCATCTTGAAGAACTTATTTTCCATTCAACCTTCCTATATGCACTAAAAGTGAGTCTGAGCAGCAGAAACACTGCAGAAGAAACACAGGAGCACCACGGTAAGGACTAGTACATGGACCAGTTAGAACAAGTCCAGAGGAGGCCCCCAGGATGATGCGAGGGCTGGAGCAGCTCTGCTGTGAGGACAGGCTGAGAGAGTTGAGGCTGTTCAACCTGGAGAAGAGAAGGCTCCGGGGAGATCTTATAGTGGCCTCCCAGTACCTGAAGGGGCTCCAGGAAGGCTGGGGAGGGGCTTTTCATAAGGGCAGTTAATGACAAAACAAGGGGAAATGGGTTTAAGCTGAAAGAGGGGAGGTTTAGATGAGATATTAGGAAGAAATTCTTCACTGGGAGGGTGGTGAGACAGTGTCCCAGGTTGGGCAGAGAAGCTGTGGCTGCTCCTCCCTGGAAGTGTTGAAGGCCAGGCTGGATGAGGCTTTGAGCAACCTGGTCTAGTGGAAGGTGTCCCTGCTGCTGGCAGGGGGGGTGGGACTGGATGAGCTTTAAGGTCCCTTCCAACCCAAACCAGTCTATGATTCTATGATTCTACTTTCCTTTCTCCTCCCAGCCTCCAGGACACATATCTGACATCCTCCCGAGCTCTGATGTTCTCAAACACCCTCTCCCTTGTCCTAAACCCACCCCTGAGGTAGTTCATTCTCAAACCACTTCCCTGCCTCTTCCTCTCTTGATGCTTTCAGCTCATTGAATTCTCCTCTCCTCCTTCCCGTCCCCCTCTGGCACCAATCCTTGTGCTCATCAGAACATTGATCTCATGGGCTGTAGCTTTGCCAGCATAAGGCCACTGCTCTTCCAAACACTTTTTTTTCCCCCCTCTTAGAAACACAGAAACTTTTTTTTTTTCCCTTCCTTGAACTTTCACTCTTTTTCAGGCTGAAATTAGAGGATTAATTCCTGCTTTCCTGCTGCCAATCAAGGAGCTAATTTCTAAGTGTCAGGATGCTGATCCTTATCTCATTCAGTTGCTGAAGAAGGTAATAAAATATATTCAAATATATAAGAATATAAATATATATATGTATTTATATA
>NW_010309207.1:0-251 GCF_000700745.2 Antrostomus carolinensis
CCCCCTTTTTCGGCCTCCACTTTATCCTTGGCCTCCCACCCCTTTTTCAGCCTCTAAATTCTCCTTGGCCTCCCAGACCTTTTTCAGCCTCTACTCTGTCCTTCCGTCTTTCACCACGTTTCCACCTCTACTTCCTCCTTGGCCTCCCACTGCTTTTCAGCCTCTACTTTCTCCTTGGCCCCCCACCCCTTCTTGGCCTCGACTTTCTCCTTGGCCTCGTACCCCTTTTTTGGCCGCTACTTTCTCCTTGG
>NW_010309208.1:0-1415 GCF_000700745.2 Antrostomus carolinensis
GTACCGGGGTTAACGGGGGATGGGACCGGGGGAAGAACCGGTGGGATTAGGGATGGGGGGGGAGACCCCCACCATGTCACCGGAGCGCTGTTACCGGGGGTCTGCAGCCCCACAGCTTGACCACAACAGGTCCCCGATGGCCACCAAGGAGGCTGAGGGGCAACCAGCCACCACGGATGGTGACGAGCCCAATGGCGGTGACAACATGGGGCAGAACCACGTGGAGATTGGGGGGCAGCAAGTATCTGAGGAGCCCCCCGATATCTATGGGGAGAACTTTATGGGGAGCACAACGTTGGTGACCCACGATGAGGAGAAACCCTACAAGTGTCCCCATTGTGGGAAGAGCTTCAAGTGGCCTTCAGGGCTCGTTACCCATCAGAACATCCACACTGGGGAGAAACCCTACAAATGTGGGGACTGTGGGAAGAGTTTTAGGTTGAGGTGGAACCTCATCATCCATCAACGGATCCATACTGGGGAGAAACCCTATAAATGTGCTGATTGTGGGATGAGTTTCCAATGGCACTCGAGTTTGAGGTGCCACCGACACCTCCACAGCGCCGAGAAACCTTATAAATGTGATGATTGTGGGAAGAGTTTTCGGTACAGTTGGTTCCTCATCAAACATCAAGGTTCTCATACCGGTGAGAGACCCTACAAGTGTCACGAGTGTGGGAAAAGATTCACCCAGAGCTCAGCTTTGAGTTATCACAAACGAACTCACGTCGGGGTGAAACCTTACAAGTGTGAGGAGTGTGGGAAGAGCTTCATGTGGCCTTCAGGTTTGAGTTCCCATCAACATACCCATGAGATGGAGAAATCCTACAAGTGTGATGAGTGTGGGAAGACTTTTCGATACCGTTGGTCACTCGTCACCCATCAAATCAGCCATAGTGGGGTGAAACCTTACAAGTGTGAGGAGTGTGGCAAGAGATTTACTCACAGCTCCACCGTCAACCGTCACCAACGGATCCACACTGGAGAAAAACCCTACAAATGTGAGGAATGTGGGAAAAATTTCACCAGTAGATCATCCCTCGTGGTCCATCGTTTCACCCATAACTTGGAGAAACCCTACGAGTGTGGTGATTGTGGGATGAGCTTCTCATATAGTTGGTCACTGGTGAAACACAAGCGCGTGCACACTGGTGAACGTCCTTATGAGTGTGATCAATGTGGGAAGAACTTCAGCCAGAGCTCATCTCTCCTCTACCATCGACGGACACACACCAAGGAGAAACCCTACGGGTGTGATGAGTGTGGGAAGAGCTTCAGAGATCATTGGTCCCTCGTCAAACACCGACACGGACACCTTGATGAAGGTCCTTATGAGTGTGAAACATGTGGGCAAAGTTTCACCAGTAGAAAAGCTCTTGGGAGTCACAAACGTGTCCACACCCAGAAGAAACCCT
>NW_010309209.1:0-205 GCF_000700745.2 Antrostomus carolinensis
CCTTGGATTTGGGGCTGTTCCTCATCCCCGTGCCCACGCGGCCGTGTTTGGGTTACAAACACCTCGGGGGAAAATTTGTGATTTAGAGAGGGGAAAAAAAAAAAGGAAAAGACAAGAAAAAACACAAGCCAGCCTCGTTTCTCCGGGTGTTTGCTCGGCTCTGTGGAAACTTTCCTCCCGATGGGAAGTTCTGGAAAAGCCGTGT
>NW_010309210.1:0-237 GCF_000700745.2 Antrostomus carolinensis
GGATACCTTTCTCCATGGTGGTCCACTTATCCAGGTAACATGTCACATCATCTTTGAGGAGGTATCTTTCCCTCAGACCTGACAGAAGTCACCTCCAGAGGCTGAAGGTCTTTTTCCCAATTGCCTTGTCAATGCCACCTTCCCTAGACAAAGATCCCAGCTGCCTGTCTTCCCTACCCTCTAATTCCCAGCTACTGGCCCTGGTGTCCCAGCATCGGAGAAGCCAGGTAACCATGT
>NW_010309211.1:0-267 GCF_000700745.2 Antrostomus carolinensis
AGCCCAGGGCTCTGCAGGGCCTCGGCAGCGCGTGGGGCCGGGGATGCTGGTGCACAGCCCAGCCCCTTGCTGGGCCCATCAGCTTCTTCACCTCCTGGGGGGTTTTTAATGCAGCTGCTCTTCTAGTGGAACCTTTTTGCAGCCTGGGCAGGGGTCCCTTCTCTGGGGTGCTCCAGCGCGGGGCAGGGGTCTCAACCCCTCAGCTGGGTGTCCCCTCGGATCCTGCACTGCTCAGGGCCGGGCTCAGCCCCCCGGGTGCTGTGAAAG
>NW_010309212.1:0-5735 GCF_000700745.2 Antrostomus carolinensis
GGCCAGGATGCCCTTGGCCTTCTTGGCCACGATCAATCCCTTGAAATCTCTCAAGGAAGGCCACATGTTTATAAAGCTGCACTAGGTCTGAATGATGAGTTAAACATTAGGTTGCCCAAGGAAGTTGCGGATGCCCCCTCCCTGGAAGTGTTTGTGGCCAGGCTGGATGAGGCTTTGAGCAACCTGGTCTAGTGGAAGGTGTCCCTGCTGCTGGCAGGGGGGTTGGAACTGGATGATTTTTAAGGTCCCTTCCAACCCAAACCAGTCTGTGATTCTATGATTCTATGAAGACAGGAATTACCAAAGAATAATACAAGAGACAGGAGACCAAGATCTGCGAACGCCTGGTATGACTCTATAATGCACACAATATGCAGTCAATTAGCATATTTGTTTCATAATCACTTTAAAAGCCAAGAATTTTCCAGCCTGCCATTCCAGAGGATTTTGCAGAGCTCTTTGCTCTCATTCACGCGTTTCCAGTGAATATACCCAGCCCAGGAGGCCAAAACCAGGAATGCTTTTGCCGTAGACACAAAGAAAAAGGCTGAAAGGCCAGAGCAAGTCAACAATTAACACTTTTTCATTGATTTCCGGACTTCCCTTTCCAAACTAAAGAGTGGGAAGAGATTCAATGAAGTTTGAAGAAGCTGAGAGTTCACAGTTTATATCAGCAAAGAAAGAATTGGTAAATCCCCAGCCTATGATTCAGGCTGGTCAGACAACCCAGCTTGGCTTTCTTGTTTTTCATCCAGGGGGGAGAAGGTCAGTTTGAGGATTAAATGGTATGGGAGAAACTAAAAACAGAGCAGAAATTCACTTCTTCCTTAAAATAACAGTGTAGGCTGACATGAAAAAAAAAAAACAAACCCAACTGAAAAATTCTTTTGAGGTCTCTGGGAAATGTTGAAAAGGAAAAGCTGAGTCTGAAGGAGCTAAGTAAATATTGGTCTTCACACGTGAACATTTCTATTCACCTCAAATTGATTTCTCCTGCCTGTAAGGTCAAGGATACGCAAAGGCATTTGAACAACGGTGCATTAGGAAAAAAAAAAGCCCATAAAAATCCTAAAATATTAAGATTAAAATATTAACAATGCCATACTCGTGCGAATCCAAAATGAGACGATGCTCTCGGTGTCTGAGAGTGAAGTAGAATTTCCAGTCACAACTCCAGATGTTTTTTGAGAAAAGCAAGACCAAAAAAATTACCGTGTTCATTTGTCGAAGGATATTAAACAACATTAAAACTCGAGAGGGCATCCAGCAACGTTATGATTAGTTTAATTCACTGATCTGTCACTCACATTCACTTTGGTTTGAAGGATGCTGGAGCATTCACACTGAGAGCTGCGATGATTTCAACAGAGCAGTGATAAAAATCCTCTTTTCTCTCAATCAGTGTCCATTTGACTCCCAGGTAGACAAAAAAAAACCCCCAAAAATGGTCTAAAAATATCCATTTGCCACAAAATGGCTTAATTTCATGTTAATCCCTATGGTAAAATCAGATTTACAATTGAACAGATTTAGTGAATTGCTATTTTTTTAAATATCATCTACAGTCAACAGGTTACTTCAAATTTTACACACACGCCACCAGCACAACTCAGATTATCTCCATAAAATCTGTTCAACTCTCAGCTTGCCTAAGCTTTCTGCATTTTTAATATCATTCCAGTGTTATTATAGGTACAAAGGCAAAAGTTTAATCGAAGACAGAACATGGCTTTCTCCAGGATAAAAATTGGAATTTTTTTAAAAACTGAAATTAAACTTTAACATCTACCTACGTCTTCGCACCGTAAATAACCTAACAGAAGTAAGACTCCAAAATATACATTTGCTACTGGCTTGTACCAAATCCAACATCATTCAAGTCCTTGTGCACATAGATAATCAGGGAGGTATTATCTACGACCAATAATTCAATACCATAGGAGAGGGCTGGAGCAGCTCTGCTGTGAGGACAGGCTGAGAGAGTTGGGGCTGTTGAGCCTGGAGAAGAGAAGGCTCCGGGGAGATCTTATAGCGGCCTCCCAGTACCTGAAGGGGCTACAAGAAAGCTGGGGAAGGACTTTTCATAAGGGCAGTTAATGACAAAACAAGGGGAAATGGGTTTAAGCTGAAAGAGGGGAGGTTTAGATGAGATATTAGGAAGAAGTTCTTCACTGTGAGGGTGGTCAGACACTGGAACAGGTTGCCCAAGGAAGTTGTGGCTGCTCCTCCCTGGAAGTGTTTGTGGCCAGGTTGGATGAGGCTTTGAGCAACCTGGTCTAGTGGAAGGTGTCCCTGCTGATGGCAGGGGGGTTGGAACTGGATGAGCTTTAAGATCCCTTCCAATCCAAACCATTCTATGATTCTATGATTCTATGATAATTACTCCTAAAATTCAGCGTTGCAGCTCTTTTACACCACACTGAGGTGTAGGCAGGTTCAAACCCAGGTGGGTTTAAGCACACGGAGATGTCTGTAGCCTCGTAATTTGACATGAATAAATCCTTCAGAGCAAAGTCTTTTGTATACCCTGCAAAGATCTTACGTGAGACAATGATTACGTGATTTCCCCTTATTTATGCATTTGGAGAAAGAAGCTTTTGATTTGCAACCAACTTGTGACACGTTTCTTTCCGTGCTGATAAGAATCATCTCCGGACGCAATAACCCTTTTTGCCATCGTTCTTCATAACAATTCAATTCGCCTCTTAAATTAACTCTATCAATCATACAACAGGTGAGCATCACCTACTCCTGAGATTTCCTTTCTCCAAATTTTTTGTCTCTGCTCTGACAATGCCCAAATTGATATTATACCTGCGATGAAAAACATCAGCCTGGCAGGGGAACTAATTTCAGGAAGATTCACTCTAGTTTTTAATGAATTCACAGGTTTGGGTTTTTTTACATGCTTGGAAAAATAAGCTCAATATTCCCAGTCAGTATTTTGTGAAATATTGAGTATTGAGGGGTTTTGAAAAACTCAACAGAAAACGAGTTCCTGGCTTCAGTTCAAAGATTAATTCAGTTTTTGATGATTTCGACAGCAAGGAAGAATGATGCTTGGAGAGCTAATAAGGAACTGGGATCTGAGAAGAATCAAATCTATCGTAAGCAGAGCAAAATCCATCGCATCCCAGTAGGCAGCACACCCCGTTAGTAAGATTTCAACTGGGCTGGATGTGCATCCTCTGGAAGACCAGTCCTAAGATGCTCGACAATGGGACCAGCAGAGAAAGGAGAGGGAGAGCACAGGGCAGGACCTAAACGATCTTCAATGAATTGCCAAGCAACAAGGAGGAAAAAAAATGTCCTTGATGGAAAGAAAAGGAAGGCAAATTGTGAGAGTAATCATGACCTCGACGATCTGGAGAGCCTGGGAATATCCACTTCATAAAGAACGAGCATTACACAGCAAGACATTGACTCAAGGTCCCCCCCCCCTTTCTTTCTTTCCTTCTTTCTTTCTTTTTTTTCCCCCCAATAGACTTATTTCAATAACTATAAAATAATCTGATTATTCCTTTTCAATTCATATTATAGAAATATATTTAAATATATATATGTACATATATTCTGTTTTTTCTAGGATAGAGTTAATTTTCTTCTTATTAGTTAGAATATCTGGATTTTATTTTCAGTGCAGGATTTAAGAGAAGATTGTTGATAAAGTACTAATGCTACACATATATTTCTATATGAATATAAAATATATATATATATTCATATATTTCTTTGCATATATGAATGTATTTAAACAGAATGGTGGGTGTATTGAGGAGTCGGAGCACAGGGAGTGACACCTCATAAAGCACCTCGATATCAATTTCCCAGGTCCCTGCATTACTGGGGTTGTGTGTCCCCTGTCAACACCCTTTAATTTACTAAATTATCCCGGTCCAGTTGTAGAGGAAGAGTCACAACGCACAGAGAGGAAGATGAACTTCACACCCCTTTGTTTTCTATCCAAATAATAAAGCAACAGCGCCCAGATTTAGATATCAGCACAATAATGTTGGATTTTTCCTCCTAACATGGCTGAAGGCTACGGAAATGTAATTAGAAAGCTTTTGGGGAGCGGCACTTTAATTTCACCCCTAGGCAATCTGTTTGCCACAGGCAAGTAATTAAGTGAACGTGCACCTTTCCCTGTCCAAGCCCTTTGAGGAGGAAGCCCAGGTTTCCCCCAAATTAACGTTGACACCATGCTGAGTGCTTACAAAACGATGGGTATTTCAGACCAGAGCGCTGCGGGGATGAGTAGAACCTTTTTCACCTCTTGTTGAAGCTGCTATTGATGCTGGTTGGTCTCACATCCCATCTTTGTTCAGAGCAGCCTACACAGAAAGCATCTGTAAAAAGATGAAGCATCTGCCTGCACCTCTGCTGGGTTTCTTTTTTTTTTTCTCATCTGATGCAAAATACTCGTTATTGGTTGAAAGAGAAAGCAAAATATGATACTGGAGAACAGGAATGATATTTTTGAAGGATTATATTCTGCAGAGAGAGGTGAAGCTAGTTCTTCACTGAGCATTGCCCTGAAATACATCACATCCCATAACCACTGTGGCTTTTAATGTGTCTCCCAAAATAAACCACCACATTAGGAGTAACCAGGTTTCTGTACTTTTCAAAGCAGATCTCAGTAATTTATTTCAGAGAGTTTTTCTATCAGCTTATGAATGGTTTTAATTTGGAGGTGCTGGAGCGTATCCAGAGAAGGGCAACGGAGCTGGGGAAGGGTCTGGAGCACAAGTGTGCTGAGTTCCCTTGTGGCTGAGGGAACTGGGGGTGTTGAGCCTGGAGAAAAGGAGGCTGAGGGGAGACCTTGTGGCTCTGTGCAAGTCCCTTGGAGGAGGGTGGAGAGAGGTGGGGGTGGGTCTGTTCAACCAAGGCCCAAGGGACAGGACAAGAGGAAATGGGCTCCAGTTGTGGCCAGGGCAGTTGAGATGGGATGTGAGGAAGAATTTCTTTGCTGCAAGGGTTCTGAGGCATTGGAAGGGGTTGCCCAGGGCAGTGGTGGAGTCCCCATCCCTGAAGGGATTGAAGAGTCGTGTAGACACAGTGCTGAGGGACATGGGTTAGTCATAGGGGACTGGTCAGTGTTGGGTTCATGGTTGGACTTGATGAGCTTAAAGGGCTTTTCCAATCCAGGCAATTCTGGGATTCTGTGAAACCTCCCTCCAAGCATTCCCATAGGAGAACACAAAATCTTGGCAGAAGGAAAACATCCATCAAGGCAGTCTTGTACAAGGACCAGAGCAGAATATCAGGTGTCCAATGTCACTGAACTCTGCTCCTTCTCATCCCTTCCAGCAGCACCCGCTCCACAGTTACATGCCTGAGCTCTTGCTATCGCCTGACCCAGGTCTTGTAATCTCCTTCTGCTGGAGTGTGTCAGATACAAATGCTAATCCTCCTGATTTGCAATTCACCGTTAGCATCTGATTTTGAAAATCTTCTGCAGACGTTGGAGAGGGGAAACAGAAACATGAACACGAGAGAGAACAACCAACTCTGTGCTGCCAGTTAGAGACAATTAGGAGAGAAAGAAAAATACTCATCAGTCCCCTGTGCCACCTTGCAAATCTGAGTTGACATCATTGACAAAGTCACCTTCTCACAGTCCACCGTCCTTCTGCATCACGTTGTGTCATAGAATCATAGAATTGTTTTGGTTGGAAAAGACCTATAAGATCATCAGGTTGGTGGCTGGAGAGCTGCCTGGCAGAAAAGGA
>NW_010309213.1:0-204 GCF_000700745.2 Antrostomus carolinensis
CAGACCCCAGCACCGAGGGACGCAGCACCCAGTGCCCTTCCCCAGCCAACCTGCAGCCCCACACTGGGTCCTGGGGCAGGGAGCATTGGTGACCTCCCCAGCCCCACACCCAGCGACCTGTTGACCCTCAAGCTGCTGGTACAGGGGTAAAATTTGGCGCTCAGGGCAGCAGCAGCCCCTCTGCAACACACACGGTAACCTGCA
>NW_010309213.1:447-669 GCF_000700745.2 Antrostomus carolinensis
CGCTGCCCTGGAGCGGCCACCAGCCCTCCCTGGGGACTGGGGCAGGCACAGGGAGGGGACACTGAGCCCACGACCCTCATGATGTCCCCAAGCCCTGGCACAGGGTCTGTCCCCACCAAGGCTGAGCCCCATCCCCGACACAGCTCCACCCTGCCCGTGCCCTGCAACACTTACAGCCCCGTCCTCCTTCCCGGGTCTTTTCACAGCTAAGGATTTGTCCTC
>NW_010309213.1:822-1454 GCF_000700745.2 Antrostomus carolinensis
CACCGAGGGGCCTCGCTGCCGGAAAAACCACAGGGACCAGGAAAAGCCACAGGGACCATCACTCCATGCCAGGGGGGCAGGAGGCTGCTGCATGAAACAGCCCCAGTTTGCAGCCTGTTGCAGTGCCAGGGACGAGGACACGTGTCCTTCCAGGCTTCCTGGTGGCCAAAAAAGTGGCGGGGGGAGCGCAGAGATGTGCCCTGGTTACAGCAAACCCCAAAGGTGGGAGAGGAAAGCTCTGGCTGCCTGGCCTGGTCCTCCTCCTTGCATGCAGGCAGTGAATAAACTGGTACCTAGAGCCCCGTCACTGCTCCCCACGAGGGCTCTGCACGTCACCCCGCCGGGCGTCACAGCACGTTTTAAGTGTCACCAGCTAATCTCTGTGGCAGCCCCACCATGGCTCTGTGGCAGCCACACCATGGGACGTGCCAGTTCCCGGCCAAGTGGGGTGACCAAGGGTCTCTGGGTTGGGTGGGCACAGCAAAACCCTCCCCTGTCCTGGGTCATGTCTCTGAGTTCCAGAGCTCGGCCGTGGCATCGCAGTGGCAGCGCATGGTGCACGCCACAGTCAGCACTCCCCAACCTGTCATCACACAGCTCCTGCAAGCGCTCCGGGCGGGCCAACGGCACCG
>NW_010309214.1:0-359 GCF_000700745.2 Antrostomus carolinensis
CCGGTCCCTCCTGGCAGCTCGGCCCCACGAGCAGGCGTAGCACTTCTCCGCTAATTAATATAATCCAGAGCCGACAGCTCAAGCAGCTCCTTTCAGAACAGCAAGGGCAGGGAGAGTGGGAGATGAATCCTTGGCATTTCAGACAACTCCCCCTCCTCCTCTTCCTCACCCCACCTCCCCCTGGTAGCACACTTTGAGACCCCAGCTCACCCAGCCTGCCAGGGACCCACGATGGGGACATGTCCTGCTGGCTGTGCCCGGCCCACGCCGCGCTGGGGCTGCGGGGGCTCTCGGGGTGCCGGGGCTGGGACAAGGAGCAGCTGGACCCCTCTTGCCACCCCCTCCTCACCCGCCCGCCC
>NW_010309214.1:397-7114 GCF_000700745.2 Antrostomus carolinensis
GAGAAGGGAGAGTGTCTCTTCAGTGGGTTTTCTTTTTCTCCCCTTTTCAGATCACTGACAGCTTTTATTTAACCCCACAACCACACTGATTATCCTTCTCCTCCTCTTCCCTGCCCCCAACTATCCCCATCCTCCTCTTTGCCCTGACTATCCTCATCCTCCTCCCTGCCACGTTCACCATGGCATGGCTTTCCCAGACATCCTCAGGCAACATCCTCTTCCCTTCAGGGCTCTCCAGAGACAGGGCTGGACAAGCTCTATGGACACATCAATCATGACCTTACAAGAATCTGTTAGTTCCTGACCCCCTTCCACCCCTGGGGACGGACCGAGCTGACTTAGAATCATGTATTCCCCAGTCAAATGCCAGCACCAGGAAGAATCCATGACAGAGGGGAGCCAACACCGACCCTTTCCCTGGTGCTGGCAGCAAGGCCATCTGGAGAGTCACCTCCATGATGGCAGCATGCTGGGGAAGCAAGACAGGGAGAAAACCCCACATGAACCATTTTCAGGTGTATTTTCCCAGAAACGCCTGCAAGACTTGGCTCTGCAGAGCCTCAGTTTACCCAGCAGCACCAGAGTGGCAGAAACCAAACCCCAGCAGAAGCTTTACTTGTCCCATCCCGACACCTCCAAGCTTGAATTGCAGCAGAGTCCCTCCTTCATCCCAGGGGAACCACATTTCTGAGCCCGGTGCCACAGGGACATGCAGGGAGGCGGGAGGGCTTCCAAGGCACTTGGAGCCCGGAGTTCTCACTCGCAGGCAGGTGAAACACTGACACACGCAGATCAAAACCGAATTAAATAAAAACAAGCCGGGCTGTTTTTAGCAGCAGAGCAGAGGCGGCTCATATCACTCCTGCTTTTTCAGCAACAACACAGACAAGAACCCTCCCCGCTGCTCTGCCCCTTGCTCTATCAACCACAAGCCCATCAGCCAATCTTCACCTCAGTTCGTTATTTTAGGTTACTGCAACACATACCAGAGATGGGTATCTCCAAGAGTCACAGATTTTTTGGATGCATCCAGCTGGCTCTCCACCACTTAATGCAGATGGGGATAACTCAAAGGATCTTAGAGCAAAGAGATCTTCCCTAAATTCATATGAGGTCTCTAACCAGCCTAAAACCTCAGGGCTCCAGTCCAGCCTCCAAGACATCCCAAGGTGACTTCCCAAAGCCCAATATGGGATTCCTAAAGAATGGATCTGGGATGTACCCTCTCCCTACAGCTCATCTAGGCTGCTACAACTCCCCTTCCAATTACAGAGCCATAGTAATGATCCCCTCAAAGCACAAACAACACCCTCTCCATGCACATGAAATGTGAGAATTGTGGCTGTTTGAGGAATAAAAATGCACAGCTGTATGAAGAGCAGGATACCGGACTGGCTCTTGAGCCAAATGCTGTCTCACACTCAAGAACTATCCTCTAAGAGAGATGAGGACACTCCACCCTGCCGGGGTGGGAAGCAGCTTTGTCTCCCTGAAGGCAGAAGAGCCCAGGTGCCCTGCAGCCAAAGTACACAGCCATGGACCAGGTTGGTGGGATGATGTTGAAGTGGCTGGACACCCACTGTCAATACCAACACCCACCTCCTTACAGTCAGTCACAAGGGTGCTTAATCCTAGACTTCTTCCCAGTTCATCCAGGGGTTTCCTCAAAAGTCACTGGAGGAAAGCAGAGCCTGTGGTCCTAGTTTATGCCTGTACAAAACAAGTTGGCAGCCAGGCTAGCGAGCTGGCCCTGGCTTCTGCACTTCTTCCCAGAGCAACCCAGCTCCTCATGGGGCTGCTGCAGAGCTCAGCATCAGCAGCTCGGCTGGGAGAGGACAACATCCCCAAGAAGGAGCAGGGAGGGAAGTGGCAGCTAGGAATGTCATCCCATCCAGGCTGGGACCAAAGGGAGGAGGCTGCATAAAGACTTGAGGAAAGAACAGAGGTGATGAGCTGGGGAGCCAGAACAAAAGAAATGGATAAGAGGATCATCCCAAAAAAAGAATAAAGGGATCATCCAAAGCGGATGCAAGGGACATCACACTTGTGATCATCCCAGAGGAGATCAGGAAGCAGGCAGAAGCCAGGCAAGCACAGGCAGAGGTGCAGCAAAGTGCAACTGAGATGTGGGTGTCAGCACAGGACAGAGCAGGTTTAGGATTATCCCTGTGGAGAGGAAGGCCGTGAGGCTGCTGCAAGGAAAGAGACAACCCAGAGAGACTGGAGAGCAGAGTCCAAAGGCAAAGGGATGAGCAGAGAGTGAATTAGTGAAGGCTCAACAACATGGCAAAACATCAGAGATGCTCAACAGGCAATAAAGCGCTCTGCAGCCGAGGAGGAAGCCCCTCGCTAACTGTGCGGCTGAGCCAACAGATGGAGCAGCAAGGTGGACGTGGAGCTTGCAAGGCAGAGCCCTCAAGTCAAATCAAATGCAGTCTCACACGGGCGGAGGAGCTCAGCGAGAGGGGAACAGTGGGATGCTGATGGTGTCGGGGCCGGGCTTCTGGCTAGGACAGCAGGACCCAGTAAGTAGGGCAGGGAAGGGGACTCGTCCCTTTGCAAGGTCGTGCGGTGCCACCTCCCTTCTCAGCCTGCGCCGGGAGCTTGTCCTTCCTGTGGCCAGCAGAGACGGAGGTGGCCGGGCAGCACACAAGGCTTATTCTAGGCAGGACCCTCCACCAGGCACCCAAAGCACATGATTTATTGCATGTAATCCATACAGTCAAGCTACGCACAGACAACAGCCAACGTAGCCAGAGCCCACCGGTTTAGTCCTGACGTGCACAGCAGCTCTGGCATCCTCCTGCTATGTCAGACCCACTGCTTCCCGTGAAGCCAACCCCTTCCTGACCCATCCCAGGGTCATGCTGGGGTGCTGCTGACCATCCTCTTGGGAACAATGTTTTACACAGGGGAAGACTCTTGCACTCCTTTTTCCCAGGTGAAATAGCACCCTCCCTCCAAATCTTTACCCGTGGGTTGTTTCCAAATCACCCACCTCCTTGTAGGACTTCCTCCAGGTCAGCCTCATCCCTCCAGGAATGGAGCACCCCTCAGCCTCATGCATCAGAAAGGATGGCCAGGATTATGCACCCAACCAGCATTTTGGAAAACCTTCCCCAGCAGCAGGAGGTGGCACCACCCCAGCAGCACCGATTTTCCTCTCTTCACTCATCCATTAAGGCATAAACCCCATCACCTGCTCACGGAACAGCCTGTGCGTGGCCTCCCAGCCAGAGGATGCCCCTACCTCCCCAGGCGGGCAGGAGAGCGATCCCAGGGCTACAGGACATGCAACAAGGCAGCTGAGACATGACCTTCAGTCATTAAAATCCAAGCTGAATCATGTCAAAATGGAAGGAGATGATGGGGTGCTCATGCTGCACTGTGCCCCTCGGTGCCTGCCAGGAAGCAGAAGGCAAGCTGGGGCACTGCAGGGACCGGCTTTGTCACTCCGTCAGGCTCGTCTGCTCAGGAATTCAAATGCCACCAACTGGATCTGCTTCATCCCCCACTGCTGGAAGAATTCAGCTCGCTAGGAGACCAGCAAATGAGCCTCGTGGATGCTCTCGGGATCCTCGCCACGCCTGGGCACGCTGGTGCTAATGCTCCAGCTGAACCCACTGTCTGGAAAAGCCACGGGGAGCAAGTAACTGGTCACCCAACAGAAACTCCCATTCTTCAGCCTTAGGGGCAGCAGGCAGCCCCCTAAGCTGCCCTCCCTGACACCAGCCAGGGATGCACCCTCAAGGGATCAGCTGCCGGGAAGGAGATGGTGCAGGATCCAGCCTAAGCAATGACTTCTCCTCCCCACTAGGTCCCAGTAAGAAAACAACTTCCCTGAGGGGCTGATGTGGCCTGATCCTGCACTGGGAGGGGACCCAGACCCAAGAAGAAGCTGCAGGTTGTTTACCAGGGGCTGTCTGAGCATCAGTTCAGGACAACGTGCCCAGTGCTGCCACTCCCCTCTGCTCTCACGGCGATGGGATGTGCCACCAGCAGGGCAGCAGAGCAGAAGGACGTTGGGCACATAGGGCCAGCTCCATCTCCTGCTGCCACCCCGGAGTGACACCAGGCATCTGACAGGGATTTCTGTAGGCAGCTGGAGAGCGGGGTCAGCCCATCGCCCGGTTACAGCGAGTCCGCCCTGCTACCGAATTGGACCGGCAGCCTCAGTACCACTTGCTCAATGCCAACGATGCTGCGTGGGTGTTTGGTTCTGCCCTGGGGGGAGTGCAGGGGGATGTAAGGGACACCCCTCCAGCCCCCCTGCAGTGCTCCCCTCCCTCCATTTATTGCACCACAGCACCTGGAGGAGGAGCAGGTGGTAGGTGTGAACACATAGGGGGGCTTGTGCCCATCACTGGGGGCTGCTCACCAGTATCCCCCCGGCCAGCCAGAGCATCAGCACACCCTCGCTGCCATGTGCCTCCCCTCGCCCGTGCCGCCGGCACTTGGGCCACTTGGGTTAGTGCTGGCGAGTCAGCTGGCACCCATCAGAGTGCAGGGGACCCCCAGGGACCCGCCAGCCCCATCCCCCCACGTCGGCACCTCCTGTCTGCTCAGGCAACACCACGAGGTGTCCACCCTTTCCCCTCCCACCCCAGTGAAGGGGTCAGACGCTTTTGTCCCAGGGATTCTAAAGAAACAACAAAACCGTGTGGAGCTGAAGGGCCCTAAAATCAGTTGCTAAAATTAGAGCTGAAACTGAGCCACCAGCGAGGACCGGAGGGAGCGCGCTGTGTGCCACATCCTCCTCGCTTCCTCACACGCTCCACGCTCGGTGTGTCATCCCTGCTTATCTTAGACCACGGGCACTAGGTAGTGCAGAGAGGCTTTGCAATTTGGTTTGCACAGCATCCAGCGCCCTTCGGCGCTCTCCCAGTTCAGCCAGGGGACAGACTCATTGCTGGGCCATTCTGCTCTCCCAGTCCCAAACTAGGGATGTCCCTGTTTCCATTTCTCCCTGCCCAGACAGCAGTTTGGGGTTAACACCTCCTCAGTCCCAAGTCCAAGTTGATGAAAGCAAAAGAAAAGGCACCCTTCTTTCCTCTCTGGGTTTTGGGATGCTCCCCCTGGACCACACTCTGGCATGGATGCTGCACCCAGTGAAGTGCAGATGCCCCAGTGCCCTGGCCGTGCCAGCCCAGCGGGGCCTTGCTCCAGTTCATGGTGGCAGGTGACCACAGAGCATGTGGCCCAGTTTGGTTTCAATGTGTGTTTGTAGCCCAGAAAGCCCAGCATCTCTTGGGCTGCATCACCAGCAGCGTGGCCAGCAGGTCAAGGGAGGTGAGCTCCCCCTCTGCTCTGCTCTCATGAGACCCACTGGAGCTCTGCCTCCAGCTCTGGTGTCCCCAGCACCAAGAAGTCCTGGACCTGTTAGAGCAGGTCCAGAGGAGGCCACAGAAAAAGTCCAAAGGCTAGAACACTTTTGCTATGGAGAAAGGCTGGTAGAATTTGGGCTGTTCAACCTGGTGAAGAGAAGGCCCCAGGGAGACCTTACTGTGGCCTTTCAGTATAGAAACAAAGATGGAGACTTTTTACCAGGGCCTGTAGTGACAGGACAAGGGGCAACAGTTTAAAACAGAAAGAGGGCAGGTTTAGGGCATAAGGAAGAAATATCTTGCGATGAGGGTGGGACCAGGTCACCCAGAGAAGCTGCAGATGCCCCATCACAGGAAGCGTTCAGGGTCAGGTTGGACAGGGCTTTGAGCAACCTGAGCTAGTGAAAGACTGGATGATTTTTTGAAGGTCCCTTCCAACCCAAACCCTTCTGTCATTTTGGTCCTCCCTGCTGAGCTGCAGCCTGATCCTGGGAGACAGGGATGGAGCCTGTGTGCCTGGGGCTGCCCGCCCTGGGCCGAGGGGCAGGAGTCAGGCAGGGCCTGTGGAGGAACCGTCTGCCCAAGAGATGGTTTGGGCAGAAGGGAGGACAAGCTGCTGGCAGGCAGATGTGCTTTCCACCAATAACACATCAAGAGTCAAGGAAACCCCAACATCTCAGCCTGCAGCTCAAGCAGGGTGCTCGTGGAGCCAGTGGGCTCTGCCTCCTGCCACGGCTGGCACCGGGAGCAAGCTCCAGCACACGGCACAGCCACGAACACCCGGCTGGAAAACAGCTGCTGCTTCCCAGCCCAGAGAAATTCACATTTCAGAGGTGGCGAGACTGCTCCCACGCACGTGCACTTTACTTTCAAATCCTCCAGGCTGCAAGGTGTTTCAGAAACAGAAGGTGATATTATTGCAGTCAAGAAAAGGCCGTTCCTGTCAGCCAGCAGGAAAAACGAGCGGCACCAGCAGCAGTGGAAAATAGTCTCACCAAAGGATGGCAAAGCCTCCAGGTAGCAAAATACAGCGCCTGGCAATTAGCACCTCCTGCGCCCATCAGCATCCCTCCCTGCCCTCAGCACCAGCTTCCCCCTCTTCCCACAGCAAGTCCCCGTCCTGCCTGCAACCAGGTCACCATCCTGCCGCTACGGCAAAAAACCCCGCGGGCTTCGGGACAGGCAGGTGAAAATCAGCCCCGAGACCCTCCCTCCAGCAGTGACAGGGAGCACATTTGGACCGTGGGAGCCGCGAAACGCCAGGCTCGATAGCTGGGAGAGTTTTTCATTTTCACCTTGGCGAAGGCAGCCCGCCATGCAATTTACACCTTGCCCGCCTGCCGGCGCTTCCCGGGGCCGAATCGCCCCGCTGCTCCCGCCTCGGTGGAGCTGC
>NW_010309215.1:0-7946 GCF_000700745.2 Antrostomus carolinensis
GGACCCCCAGAGCTGGAGGGTGAGGAGGTGCACTGGACTCAAGGCCCATCTGCAGCCCGTGGACATCCCCATTGCCGGAGCCAGGAGCTCAGCCTGAAGAGGTCCATGACTCCATGGGCAGCTCATGTTGGAACCCCTAACCATTCTATGATTCTATGACTGAACCCCCATTCCCTGTCCCCTGTGCCACTGAGGTGGGGGTGGGGTGAGATAGAGAAATCGGGAGCAAAGTGATTTGAACCTGCAAAGAAGGGAGGGGTAAGAGAAGGTGTCTAAAGATAGGGTTGTTATATTTCACTGTGATACTCAGATTGAATGGCAACAAATTAAAATTGTTTTTTCTTCCCCAAATTGAGTCTGTGTTGCCCGTGACCATAACTGTAAGTGAGCCATTCCTGTCCTCACCCTAATCTATGCCCCCTTTTTGTGATTCCCTTTCCATCTCACTGGGTGGGGGGAGTGAGTGCAGGACCGCATGGTCCTACTTGTGGGTGAAACCACCACAAATAGCTTTAGGAACTGAGGGAAAGAATTTAAAAAGAAACTCTTACCAGAAATGATAGGCATCATTGGTGTAACTCGGAAATTATGGAGGAAAAAAAATAGCTGCGGACTATGTCTTAGAGGGCAAAGGAGAGCTATGCTTCCAGTAACAACCCAGGCAACTATTAGGCTGACATATCCAGAGTTTGAAGTTGGATTATTTGTTCCAAGCAGAAAGCATTACAGACTTTGACACAAAATATATCAGCAGGGCTTGTGGAGCTAAAGTACAATCCTAGTAAAGCTATAAAAGAGATAAGAGAAAACTAAATCTAGTGCTCAGAAGAGGACAGTATTTTACTTAAAAAATGAGAAAGTGACACACAGGTGCATTGCAAGTGATAATCTGGATGGATGATCAGATGGCAGAATGATATATAGTAGTGACTAAAAGGAGACAAGACTCCAACAACCACCTTCCACGACTGAAACAGAAGACAAAAAGAAGTATTCATAAATGAAAGGCGGCCAACAGAGGTGGAAGAAGTCAGATCACCCTGATAATTCATCCTTGGGGAAGTCAGAAAAAAAAGGCCTAAGAAATTCTAGGCATACAGATTCAAAATTCAAGAAACCTCAAGGGAGGTTTGAAGGGTGCATCTGAAATGACAGGGAAGTTTGGGTCTCTAAAAATGAAACTCAGTTAGGCTGAGAGGAAAATTAAGGAAAGAACAAAAAAAGCCCAACAAAACCAAACAGGGTAACTGAAGAAGAATCTGACTGAAGTAAAATCACATTGGTTATAGGATGTTCAGACAAGCTCTACAGTACTTTTATGTCATAAACAATGCCAGGATATGTCAGGGATGGCTTTCCTCAAAAGGAAACACTGTTCTGTTTCATAGCACCACATTCCAGGTGAAATTCACCTATTGCAATACTCAGATGAAAGCCTCAGAAATTACAAGAAAAATCACAGAACTGGCTGTGCTTAAAACAAATTGTATTTGGGTATATGGATAACAGTCTTCAGCTCTCACCTACTTTTGTAACCATCACAGCATGAAAAGTGAAATACATGTTTTCTTAGGTTTTTGCTTTGTGTTATGTTTATAAAAATCAATAGCAATTCTTGTAAAGGAACCAATGCTGTTTCCAGCATTCCTTATGACTAAATTGGGAAAGCTTGATCAATGTTGAAACATCTTTGACTTCTCCTACAACACACTGCCATCCCCAAGGCAAAGTTGCACTTGGTGTAATTACAGAAAAGAAGCGGATCAAAGGAATTAGGGTTACTTTAATTAACAAGATTCTTCTCTGCTGCAGTTCTCGTCTCTAGTTGTGCTTCTACTATCCTATAGTTGACCATAGTCAAAAAGAATGTGGCCAGCCTGACGGACCCTTTTTTCTTTTTTTTTTCTTTTTTAATTTGAATGTGAGCAGATCAAAATGGATGCTAACCAAGTCAGCCAAGCACAAAATGAGTGGCCTAAAAAGGTCACTACTCATTAATCTGATCACAATACAATAGGAGATGAATAAATGCCTTTGAAATTTAGCCCAGCAGAAAGAAGTAACATTCAAGTCACTAAAATTCTTAATTCATCACCAGTTCTGGCAATACTCATTACTGTTAATGCAGGCCAAAGAAACAACAGCATGAGAAACTACTCCAGATACAGTAACCGCTAAATACAGAACAAAAATAAACTGAAACCAGCTGACCAATGTTTAGCTTGATATTTGTAATTCTAATCAATAGAAGCCACATAATTTAGTGTGTAACTTACAAAAATTTAAAGCAACATTAATAAGAGTGTTTTATATTATGAGAGGCACTGAAAGCTAATGCTGGGTAATTTTTCCACTTATCTTTAGCTTCTCTTCCTAAAATGTGGTACAGATTACATATATCTTAGTTCATCAATCTCAAACGAGTTACAGCTTCATCTGTAGTTGGTAAATTCTACATCTATTTTATTATTCAGTATATAATTTCAAGAGTCCATCCTAACATTCTTTAAAACTCCCTGAGAACCTTCTACAGTAAATAAATTAAAAACTCAAAAGATATATGTGTTTATATGAGGGGAAAAGGGTAATTGTTGAACGGTAGAGACTTTTAGCTTGTGTACTCTTGCTTTCCACACCACCAGACCTATTAAAATTTCTTAGCCTCTTCAGAAGAGCTGACATATTACTGCACAAATATCTCTGCTGCTCCAATGGCAGGAAAATCTACATAATCACTTAATGCTGAAAGGAACTTTCATAGTTTGTAAAATAACTTTTTGCACTTGCAAAAATTAGCTTTTATTGTTAAATAATTCTGCGTTAGGCTGAAAAACCTTTAAGGAATGTTTTCCCTCTGATGCACATGTGTTTAAATGTAAAACTCAAAACAGTAATTTGTTCTGTCGTCTTGCAGTTGGATTCTCTGCTGGTCAGTAAAGCACAATCAACTAACTCCAAGTCTGGGGACACACAAGCCAATAGCACCTCCTTGCTTGAGAACTTAACTCACCTTCTAGCTTTCTAAGCTAGAAAGCTTTCTGCTTCACACCTCTCTATGCTAATATACAGATATCCAAGCTGACTATGAAGGCATAAAGTATCAAAAAGAATACAATCATGGCAACAGAGCTCTTCATGCCACTCATGTTTGCTACAGGGTTGACAGAGCCCCAAAGCAGGGTCAGACACCTGATTTACACCGAGGTCCCTTACCTTCTCAGCTGCCTACATACCTACGCTTATGGAAACTGAAATACACCTCTACCCTTCTGTGTTAAATTATATACATATTTGGAATTATTTACATAAAAAATAATTGTCAGGAATAAATACTCTTTTTGCATTCACAGGAAGGAGATGAGAAATCTTTGCTAATACTTCAAGTTATTTTTTGAAGAAATACAACTTATAGGTGACAAGGCCTATAACTATTTTAAGCAAGACTATTTTGAAAAAACTATTTTTTCATCAGTGTTGAAACTAGCTTTAAAAAGCCTCATCAATTCACCAGTTCAGGGAATTCTGTCCCTACATTTGGACGACACTTTTACATGCAATTACTAGGCCAAAACAAGTGTACAGGAGAATTGCAGATGCACTTTTTTTTTTTTTTTAAAGTAATCAATGAAAGAAGTTACAAGAAATAAAATGCAGTTCCACAGGCCAAAAATCCATGAAGAGATAAATACTTTCTGATTCCTTCGCCTATACTGCAACAGACAGAACAATTTACCCACTTCACTGTTAACAGCAATAACTGAAGACAACTCTCCTAAAAAACATAATCCCTCTCCCGTGTTTCCCTGTGAGGCACTCCCCTCTTCCTCAGCCTCAAACTGGAGCTTCCTGAAGCTGAAGCCCTTCCATAGAAATCCAGAAGCAGACCTAACATTTTCCTCAACATAACCACTCTTCACACATGCTGTTAGACATATCCGCAAAATACTGAATAGTACCTACCAAAACATCTTCCTCAGCAATCACTGATGCTGCAGACACTCTTGACGTGCTGTCATGTGAACTACAATATGTAGCATCTTCATAATGCAGCTTTTGACTGCCACTAAGAACTGGAAAGCTAGTTTCATGTTTACAAAACATTACTATTTCTAGAGATTTTTGCCTCATCTTAGAATTAAATTTTATTACCAGCTACCTGTGCTCTTCTGGCAGATCTGTAATCTGCCATTGTCTCATTACTATCCTACAACTTCACCAAGACCAACTCCTCTGTTGAAGGCACTACTTCTTTCTGACGGCTTTTGGTCAAATGGCCAAGAATGACAGTATTAACATAACCTCAACATCACCAGTTACATTATTATCTTCTGTATCTCACAAGAAAGATATATATAATTATTTTTAATTTCTTTTGAATGGGGATACTTTTGATTTAGTAGTATTAAGTTACCTCAGTGCTCTCTCACAGCAGTTTAAAATTACCTAAGTCAAGCTTCCACAGTTCCACCTTCTACTACCTCCAGTCTGATAACCCCACCCAGGCAGAAAGCTGGTAAAGCCTGTCCAGCAGAAAACCCACTCAGCAGAACAGCTAATTGGTTTGTCTGGCTTGGAGAAGGCTGAGAGGTGGCCTCATTGCAGTCTACAACTTCCTCAAGGGCGGCAGCGGAGTTGGGATCACTTCTCTCTGGTGACCGGTGACAGGACACAAGGAAATGGAATGAAGCTGTGTCAGAGGAAGTTCAGATTGGCCATTAGGAAATGAGAAGGTGGTCGGTCACTGGAACAGGCTCCTCAGGGAAGCAGACACGACACCAAGCCTGTCAGAGTTCAAGGAGCATCAGGGCAACACTCTTAGTGATACGGTGTAGTTTTAGGCAGTCCTGTGAGGAGCAGGGAGTTGGACTCAACGATCCTTACAAGTTCCTTCCAATGTGAGATACTTTATTATAATTAATGTACATTGGATTAGAGCACTGCTCTCAGCAATGTTGGTCACAAGAGCACAGTACTCGGGCACCACTGGAGTAACCATCCCTTTGCTATTAGATTCTAAGATCCAGGTGTAGCTTCAGAATAAGGACACACCTCTGCAAGTCTTAGGCTGCAGGGGGTGCATGGGACCTATCACTAGGGCATGAAGCTGTGCACTAGCTGTGCTACAAAGTGAAAGAGCTGTGGGAAGAGGTTACCTTGCACAGCACCAAAAAGCATAAGAAAAATCAGCTGGACCCCTTCCAAGACCCTGAACCTTCAGCTGCAGCAGAGGGGCACTAAGAACCTGTGCCCATGAAGCTGGTTAAGATAGAACTCCTGTCAAGATGAAGGCTGGGAGGTAGTGACTTCTCACACCAGAAGGAAGGCTCCTTGCCCCACCCAATGACTTGCAGTTACACAAAAGGTTCGCTGTCTTCATAGCTCATGAGAAGCTGGGAGCGCTGTCCAATGGAGCATCTCTGAAGGAAGCAGGAAGTGATAGTGGTAGATAATTGCCTGCTGCAGGGTATGCAGGCCCTCTATGATCTGTCTTCTAGGGAAGTTTGCTGCCTGCTGGGGGCTTACATTTCGGATACCATTGAAAAGCTACCAAGGTTCATCAGCCCCTCTGACTACTACCCTCTGCTGCTCTTCTATCTAGGCACCAATGACACTATTGGGGTGACCTGAGAAGCATCGAGCATGACTATAGAGTTCTGGGGGTGGTGGTCTAGGGAACCAGTGGTGTTCTTGTCAGTCATGCTGGTGAGGGGGAAGGGTGTCAGAAGTACCTGATGGACCCTGCAGGTTAACAACTGGTTGTGCAGCTGATGTCAGCAGCACAGTTTTGATTTCTACAACCATGTGATCCTCTTTGAGGGTCAACAGCTACTTGAAAGAAATGGGATGCATTTACTAAGTGGGGTAAAACTACCTTTGCCAGCAGGCTGGCCGAACTACTGTTAGGGAGAGATTTAAACTAGAAATTATGGAGAAAGGAGTGACAGTGATTCCTCAACAAACAAATAAGGAAGTTGGGTACACAAGCCTCACAATGATGGGAACAAAAGGGACAGAGCAACCAAAAAAACAGAATTGAAGAGAGGACAGGCACATGAAGAACGTGGCACCTGCAGAATAGCCTGATGGGGAAGGCTCTTAAGCCTCTACTGGGGAATCAGCACGCTCCTGTGCCTCTCTGAAATGCTTCTAGACTCAGGGTAGGAACAAACATCACCAGTGCTGAGCAGAGAGGAAGGATCACCTTCCTTGACCTCCTGGCAATGCCAGCAGGAGGAGAGAGAAGTCTGTGTGCAGTTACGGGCCTACAACTCATTGGGATCATGGAGATACAGTGGGATATCTTACACGACTGGCATACTGTGATGGAGGAATATGGGATTTTTAGGAAGGACATCCTGGAAAGATAAGGAGGACAATTTGCCCTTTATGTGAGGCACCAGCTGAAATGCCTGGAGCTCAGCCTTGGAACACGCCAGGCATCAGCTGAGAGCATATGGGTCAAGTTTAACAGGCAGACCAACACATGTGTTTTACAGTGGATATTTGTTCTAGACTAATCAGCCAGAAGTAGATAAGGCTTTCCTCAAACAACTGTAAGAAACCTTACATTCACAGGCCTTGGTCCTCATGAGCAGCTGTAACTGTCCTGATATCTGCTGGCAGGACAATACAGCAGGGCTCAAGCAATCTAGGACATGTGACTACACCATCAACAAATTCATGGCACAGGTGACTGAGGAACTCACATGGGAAGTTGCTCTGCTGAATGGGATACTTATGAACAAGGCAGAGACAGCCCTGGTATGACCATGAGATAGTGGAGTTCAGGACCCTAAGAAGTCAGAGCAGAGTAAACAGTAGGACCATTGCCTTGCATTTCTGGAGAGCAAACCAACCTCTTCAGGGATCTGCTTGGAAGAACCCCACAGCACATGGCCATGAAAAGAAAAGTAGTCCAGAAGAGCTGGTTGATATTCAAGGATAACCTCATCCAAACTCAGGAAAGGTCCATCTCAACAAGAAGGAAATCAGCAGAGATGGCAGGAAGCCTGCATGGATGAGTCAGGAGCTCCTAACTAAACTCAGACTTAAAAAACAAAAGAAGCCTACAAGAGATGGAAACAGAGACAAGTGACCCAGGAGGAATACAGAGCTGCTGTCCAAGCATGTAGGGACAGCCAAGTCTGATCTGGAATTTAATCTGCTAAGGGATGTGAAGTGCAACAACAAAGGTTTCTACAAGTACATAAACAGCAAAAACAGGTGGCTAGAGAAAACATGAGCCCACTGCTGAATGAGGCAGGGAAACTGGTGACACAGGACAGGGAAACGGCTGAGGTGCTCAATGCCATCTTTGCCTCTGTCTTTACCAGTAAAACCTTCCTGAGCCAGACCAGCATGGAGAAAGTACTTACATGGCTCAGCTCAGCGGAGTATAAAAGTTGAACAAACACCAAATGAACTTTGAAGAGAGCAATGGGCTTGAGCTGGGTTGAACCCTGGCGTTCCTTCCCCACAACTAGGTTGCACAAAGTAGTGATGGCTAGCATATAGAGACAAGTAATCACATTTCTATTGTGATCCAGTATCCACTGTAGATTGCCATATTATGATTCTACTGTGATTTCAGTACACTGCTGTATTATTCTGCTAAACCAAAATTTGTGTAACATCAGCTATGTTCAAATAAGTAAACCTGCTATTAAACTTTCAACCTTTCCCTGTGTGGAATATCTAGAAGAACCTCATCAGTGAATATTGGACTATGATAACATGGACCTTGACAGGTTGGAGAAATGGGCTGACAAGAACCTCAAGAAGTTTCAAGACAGGAAAATACAAACTCTTGCATATGGGGAAGAATAACATCAGGCACCTGTGGAATAACTACGGGAGGTAACTTAGAAATCAAAAACCAGCCTTGTTCACACATTAAGGAAAGGCATAATCTCGAAGAAGATGCCAGGGAAGAACGCAACTTGTAT
>NW_010309216.1:0-3273 GCF_000700745.2 Antrostomus carolinensis
CCTCCTGTTTATAAGCTTCCTTCAAGTACTGTAAGGTTTCAATGAGGTCTCCCTGGAGCCTTCTTCTCCAAGCTAAACAAGCCCTCCCTCAATCTTTCTTTGCAAGAGAGGTGCTCTAGCCCTCTCATCATCTTCATGGCTCTCCTCTGGACCCCCTCCAACAGCTCTACAGGTCTGGACGCAATAACTCAGTTGGGCCCTCACAAGGTCAGAGTAGAGGGGGACAACCACCTCCCTTGCCCTGCTGGCCACCCCTCTTTTGATACAGCCCAGGATACAGTTGGCCTTCCAGGCTGCAATTGCACACTCCTGGCTCACGTCAAGCTTCTCATCCATCAGGACTCCCAAGTCCTTCTCAGCAGGGCCGCTCTCAATGAGTTCTCCTCCCAGTCTGTCACATACCTGGGACTGTCCCAACTGAAGTGCAAAACTTTGGCCTTGTTGAACCTTATTAGGTTCTCATGGGCCCACTTTTCAAGCCTGTCCAGGTCCTTCGGTATGGCATTCCTTCCATCTATTTTATCAACTGCACCACTCAGCTTGGTGTCATCATCAAACTTACTGAGGATGCCCTAAATCCCACGATCCAGGTCACTGATAAAGATGTTGAAGAGCAGTGGCCCCAAGACTGACCCCTGGGGGTCACCACTTGTCACCAGCCTCCACCTGGACACAGAGCCATTCACCACAACCCTCTGGCTGCGACCATCCAAACAATTCTTTATCCATTAAATAATCCAGACTTCAAATCCGTATCTCTCCATTTAGAGACAAGGATGTGGTGTAGGACCATGTCGAAGGCCTTGTACAAGTCCAGGTAGATGACATCAGTTGCCCTTCCTTCGTCTACCGATGCTGTGACTCCATCATAGAGGGTCACCAGATTAGTCAGGCACGATCTGCTTCTGGTGAAGCTGTGTTGGCTGTCTCAGACCACCTCCTCATCTCACATGTGCCTTGCCAGTTTCCAGGAGGATCAGCTCCATGATCTTCCCAAGCACAGAGGTGAAGGTCATCTGTCTGTAGTTCCCTAGGTTTTCCTTTCTCCCTTTCCTGAATGTGGGAGTGATGTTTCCCTTTCTTCAGTCACCAGGGACTTCACCTGACAGCCATGACTTTTCAAATATGATGGAGAGTGGCTTGGGTCTCCATATGATTACTGCTAAAAGCTTGATTCAAAGCCTACTGAAGTCAACTGGAAGGATCATATCAATCTCAATGGACATTAGGGCTGAGGGAAACCGGTCTCTGTGTCTTTGCAAGAGGACAGTGTGAGGGAGCCTCCAAACAGGCTGCACCCAAGCAACAACACAGACAGGAGTCTTTCTGCCCATCTATATTTTTTTTGACTCAGTAATGCAAAGCTGTTTGTTGGAGTTTTCTTGCTGAACCTCTTGGTGGAAGGATCTGGTTATCATCTGACAAAACCAAGTCTGTCCATATTCTGTTTCAATGCAGCACCCTGACATTTGGTTGACGGTCAACTGTTTTTTTATTACCATGCTTGGGACCAGGCAGGAAGCATCCTTTAGATAAGGGAACAGGTTACTTACCCCTGACTTACAGCAAATGCTTGCCAATAAGCAGTTGCTGATGTTGGCTGCCAAATGGTTTGGCTCCCAGGTACAAGGTGGCCCAATCCCTCACTCAGTATGTTACTTGCTGCAAAAACTGTAATCCTACTTCATCTCATTGTTTCTGCTCAGGTAGCCTACTCCACAGTAATGGAAACTTTTGAGCTATCGGTCTGAGATCTTGCTTAGGAATTACCAATAAATGAAGGAACAAAGCACACGTGATAATGCTGGCAGGAAGTCATGAAATCAGGGCAGAAAAGATTAGAATACCTACCAATATACCAAATTAACTCTATGAGACAGCAGAGAGCAATTAAGAGCTCCTAGACAATGCAGACTACACCTAAATGGATTAGAGAGACAGAGAAACCAACCTGGACTGTCTTGACCTGAGCAAGTCACACACTGTTCTCACAAGCATTTCTCAGTGAAAAGAGGCATTTCACTTTCATCCCTTTTAGCCAGATGAACCTCAGCAGGATTTCAGCTCTTACATTTCACTTCATGTCTCAGCTGCGTTTATTAGCTTGAGAGCAGCATTATGTGAACTCAACCACATGCAATCCAGACCCATGCTAGTTCTTAGCCAGCTCACATCTGTGCATGTTAAGTTTCCCTTCCAAGCTACAGGCACAGTAAGAAGTACATACATAACTACTCTGCTTTTTTAAATGAAGGACAGGACACCTAGCATTAAGAGAACTTCCTAACCCCTAGTCTAGGCAAACTTAGGCTATTTACTGAGGTGCCTTCTGGATTTGCAACCTAACTTCACAAAACAACCAGATATTCTGGCAACATAAAGTTGCTCAGTAGAGAGCACAAGTTGGTGCTAAATACTCGTTTCATGTATAAAAATCACTGAATTTTATTAATAACTTAGAATCTCACTTCTAATTCTAACCTTAATCCTACATGTAAAATTACTTTCTTGCAGATCAGAAACTTACTGTTGTAAATACTGACAGCGGTCTGTTGGTTTTTGGGAGAGGGCAAGTTTTTCTGTTGCTAATATACTGAATAAATTTAATGTTAAATAAATCAAATTATTTTCAATCATGAGTACCCAGAGACTATGACTATTTCCAGTGAATATATATATAAAAAATCAAATGTAAAAAAAAAATATAAAACCATTCATCTTCTCCTGCATGACAGGGATTAATTTTAAACACCGACAGGTTGACTCATTTTTTTAAATGTTATTATATCAGTGGAAAATTCTTCTGCTTAAAATCCAGTTATAAAAGATGACAATATATGTTTTCATCTTTCCTTACTGCCTCAGGGCACAAGGCTTTGTGGCACAGGTAGTAGGCTTCATCTTTAAGGGGTACTAAAAGAGACAGCACAGAAGTTTTTAACAGCTGACACCATCTCTCAATTTGGGAAAACCTTATGAAATTTAAATAGATTAAAAAGATTTTTAAAAAATCAGAAACAGTGCACCACCAGAAAGTCTATGTCAGTAACAATTCAGGATTTTACAAAAGTATCCTCATTAATCATGCGTAAAAGCCCCAATAAACTGTAACTTAGTAGCAGTGGGGATTGTACACATGCATAAAACCTCAAGAAGTAGACGTTATCTATGATTCTCTGCAACAGTACCACACAGGCCTCTGACAGAAGCACATGAGACTAAAACCCTCCCTAAATCCATCACCCACATACTATACAACTGCACCACAGAAAT
>NW_010309217.1:0-327 GCF_000700745.2 Antrostomus carolinensis
GGGAGGCCAGAGTGAGGGGAAGGGAAATGCAGAGAGGTCTGGAAGTGCTTGTGTGCAGACAGGCTGCGGGGAAGGGCCCTGCAGGCCTGCCCTGGGCCAGCTGTGAGGGTGGATCATGATGGCAGCCTGGCCTGGGCCATTGCCAGGGGCTGTGGCCATGGACACTGCACTGAGCCCACTGGGCCAGCGCGTTGCTCAGGGCTGGTGTCAGTGGCCAGAGGCAGAGGGGATCCCTTGCTGGGCCTTGTGCCATGGCCGCCTGCCCTGTGCCGCGCTGGCTGGGCAGGCGCCGCGGAACCAGCACTGCCAGGGCCAAAGGCTGGCTCA
>NW_010309218.1:0-15303 GCF_000700745.2 Antrostomus carolinensis
GATTTAGACTAGATATAAGGAAGAAACTTTTCATGGGGAGGGTGTTGAGACACTGGCCCAGGGTGCCCAGAAAGGTGGTAAAAGCCCCATCCCTGGAAACACTCCAGGTCAGGTTCGATGGGGCTCTGAGGAACCTGGTCTGGTTGCAGATGCCCCTGTCACTGCAGGGGGTTGGACTGGGTGGCCTTGAGAGGTCCTTTCCCACCCAAACCCGTCTGTGGTTCTACTGCACCTGACACGCACTGCTGCAAGGAGGTGGCAGAGCCACACGCCTGTCATCCCAAATGAGCGCTGGAATTTAAGCTCCTGTTGGAAAGCCCACACAAGGATTCCCACAGTACAGCTGGTGCTGCAGACAAATCTTACCACGCCGCAGCTACCACCAGTCGGTAGAACTGCACGCTTTGTCATACTGCAGGTCTCGGCGCCAGCGTTGAACCATTGTATGATTCACACCTCCCTGCAGAGGCTGGCAGTGCCATGGTTACAGTACATCTGCTGATCAGTTCTGCTGCAGCGTGGCTCCTAAGTCCTTACGCAGCTGCTGATCTTCTCAGACACTGCAGAGTCAGTTCACAGTCCCGCAGCAACTGCAGCTCTGAAGAATGGCACCTCAGGAGCACTGCTGCACGCAGCCTCTGCATTCTGCCCTCCGTGCTCTCCTGGTGAACTTCTCTGATCAAAGTTCCATTTGCTGCAGAGTTCTTCCCTCTTAGTGAGCAAAGTTCATGGCTCTAAAGCCCTTAAAACACGTAAACCACAGTGGCCTTACTGCAGAAACACAAGCTGTTGAAATGCACCCCAGACTCCTGCCCCTGCTGCCAAGGAAGCTTGCAAACCGCTGTGGCAACAGACTTACAAAGATGCTACCTGATTTGCCATGGATGTTCAGCGTGTTTGAAGCACACAGCATTGAAAGCTGTCTGGCATGAACAGGAACAGCAAACGAGGAGGAACGTGCATTAATAACCCCCAGACAGCGTGCTGTGTTACTGGGAACTAAGCAGAGATCTCCAGTCTGCAGGTAGAGAGCAAGTATCCTGTTAGAACAGCATCCCTAGGGAGGTAAGGAAAGGGAGATGCACGTGGCACACTAGAAAGATGTGCTGGCAATTAGGGTCAAAGGCCTTTATGCTAAAGGGTTCCTGGCAACAAACTTCTGCTTTTCATGCAGCAGACACCCTGTTTTGGGACAAGAATAATTTCAGCTGTAGAGACATAAGCTATATCTTGTTACAAAGCTGCTGAGCATCCATAGTTCCATCTGGAAAATCTTCATGAGTAGTATTACGTGCTGCTGAGACGCCCAGTATGAACACAAAGCATCTCCAGCGCCCGTGCAAAATCCAACATATTGGGTTTACCACGCATATATTTCTCAGTTAACTACACTTCTGACCAGAAGACAAGGCACTTGCTGCACATGCGTCTGTCACGTGCACAGCTGACGTGCAGTGGTGGATCTGTAAGCACTGAGCAGTCACATCCCTGTGATTTCTAGTCAACCTTTCCTACTTGATGTAATTTCAAAGAAAAGAATACCAGAGGATTCTACCAATGTTGTGTCACTCAATTTACTACAGTAAGTTTAAACTTTTTTTTTTTTTTAAGAAAAATCTTAAAATTTAAACACAGCGGATTTCAAATAGATCCTTTGTAACCAGCACGCTCTCCTTCCTCTACCACTTCTCATTCAAATATTGGAGGCAAACAAGTAAAAGAATTCACTGCATGCAGTAAAATTGTACAGGAGAACCATGCCTGATAATTTACCACCTGAATGTTCTCCCGACACAAGAAGAGGCACTAAGAATGATACTTCAGGAATGATACAGAAAAAATCTTTGATGTCATGGTAACAGAAGAAAGAACCAGAGCCCTTTCAGAGTTATTTTCATAATCAGAAGAAACCGTACCTCTGAATTGATGAGCAGCCTGTGGCAACAGAGCTGCTTTCTAACAACTAACAAATCAGAGAGGAAAAGAAAAAAAAAAATAAAAAGAGATGTAAAAAATAGGTATTGCAGTACTGAAGAAATATGCAGAGAACACTCAGAAAATAGGGTAAAGGAGAAAGCCTGATGAGGGAGATAAGAATATGACACATCATTTTCACCCTGAACTAGGAGTCGACTCACCCAGATTCCTACAGTGTCCATGAGGCTATAGGAAACTGAAGTTTTTTGTCCTGTAGTTCACTCACCTGAAAAAAATCCAATGTATTTATTCTAAGGACTCTGGATACTATGCAGTGATAAACCACTAGACGAGTCTGCAGTGCCAAGCGTACCATTCCACTGGTGCGTCTGGATTTGTCTTACAGTAGAGGAAAAACCTGAAAAAGCAGCTGAAAATAGAGCCATTCAGAAGAGCAAAAAATAGCATATTCTGTCTCAAATTCCTTTACTGTTAATTTATGTAACAGAAACTTGTAATTCTGCAGAATGTGTGTGTGTGTGTGTGTGTGTATGTATCTGCTTGCAGAGTGAGGGAGAGAGAGAGAAGAAAACAGGATATAGCAGATAGACAAAAGGTAAAGGATTCCTCTATGACTAATTGCCACTGATCAACTAGCTGGCAGCCTAAATTAGTAACGTTTCTTAAGGGTCAACACTGAGGCTGACACTGTTTAGCATCTTCACCAATGACCTGGAAAAGGGGACGGAAGGACCTTGAGCAAGTTTGCATGTGACACAAAACTGCAGGGAGCACACGATGTGCTCAAAGGCAGGCCTGTCGTTCAGAATGACCCTGACAAGTGGGAGGCATGGGCAGCCAGGGGCCATTAAAAATTAAAAAATCACCTGGACAGAGCCGATCTATGCAAGCTAAATGTTTTCTATGGTGCTGTAATATCATTTATAATAATCAAATTATAATATCCTTGCCTGCTAATGTCTAAATTAATAGCTGCTTCAAGCCTGTCTTAAATGAGTTGTTTCCTTACCATTAGGGGAGAGGAGCTGTCTCCAAAGTCAAAGAAATTGAGTTGCCATTATCCAAAGCACAAGTAAAACTCATCTGGAATTTCCCAATTCATGTACATCCCCAGTCACCTATGTTTAAGAAAACGTGATCCACAATTCAGGGAATAGAAGATTTCTCCTCAGAGGTGAAGTGAAACCAGCTCAGATTGCTTACCCTATCAGAGGTCGAAACAAAACAGGACAGGGTCAAGAGAAGCCAAACAGAGTTTAGTTTTGTCTTTGTAAATACAGCATAGGGGTACAGGGGTACATGGCTGGAAGAGAGGAGAACTATTTAAGGCAACAGAAGAATTAGCAGAAGAACAAAAAAGATATAAATTGCCTCTGATTAAATTTAAACAGGAAATTGAAAACGGGCTTCTAACAATCAGGGAATGATATTCTGGAGCAATTCCCCATAAACACAGACAGAATAAGAAATTTAAATAGCTGCTAATTACTGTAAAGGATTACATATGACTAGATGCTTGACTCAATGACTCAACAGATTTCCTCCAGCTCCCATGCTCTTAATTTCTACATAAATTATGAATACAAGGTGGTAGCATAAACTACCACCAGTATATCTCTCGATGACATTGTCTGCATCACCTTATCAGGAGTTCTGTAATAAAATTCAGTACTGTATGATGACCTGGAAGCACAAAAATGTCACTGAAGCATCAAGCATGAGCAGGGATGTCATTAGCCACTGCCCAAAATAAATTTTAACCTTTAGTGCTACTCAAAAAAATTTTACCAGATCGTCTTGTTGATCAGGTCTGATCACTTTCCCACTGCTTGCTGACAGATTGCAACTGGCGTGGCTATTCTGAACTAGTCATGGGAATAAAAGAAATAAAATATGTACCTAGTAACTGTATTAATGATGCTTGTGTTGGCTGAGTGATAAAATTTACTTCAGCGTTTCATGCTGCTGATAATTTGGAGGCAGAAGGACAACACAGTTTTTACTCCTCCACGGTAATAACTTGGAAAAAATTACGTGCAAGCTAATAGAGTGAGAAAGAGCTTTCAAACGCCGTATGCTGGAAGTGTGGAAGCTGACAAGAATCCCTCATTGCTGACTGCAACAGAGTTATCCTGGTTGAAATTCTGGAGTGTCAAACCAAGGCATCCACAAGGAGACAAAACTAGTCACATTTTGAATAGCTGACCTTACTCAAGGTCAATCAAGTAATGTTTATCTGTGACCAAAATTTTCTTTGCAGACGTTTTATAAAATGGTTTTTAAAATAATGGACAGTTGTACATACGTTTGGTTAAAATAAACAAATTGTACTCTCAGTTCTAGGAATGGCACTTCCATGGACCTCACTGGGATTTTATGCACACATTTCTCATGCAGTATTACATTAATATGTTTTCAAAGTCAGTTGAGACACCTAAATCAGACAAGACTTTTAAAGAGAAGCTGCCTGGCAACAAAACTGCTGCTCAGCCTCTCTGAATGTAAAGTTACACGAAGATGAAGAATAAACAGCAGAATGATAAGATTATGAATCAATTAACAAAAGGTGAATATACCAAATATAGCTTTACAGCATCCAGACAAAAGTTCTGATTAAGCAGTGACGACTTTGTGTTATTTTACTTGCGTGTTCAGAGCTGCCCTCTCTTCTTCTTCTGAAACATGGGAAAAATGACAGCTGTAGGTGGCACAATTTAAAATATTGCTCCCCGTTCTGGAAAAGGAGCAGGTCCAGAGGGTCACCATTCGATACTCCAGACTGGACTTGGTACCAAGACAGATGAAATCTCCTGTAGACAGATGAATCTATCACTGTTGATTACTCTCATGTCCTGTCACTGTGGAATCACTCGGTGGGACTGCACGGGCTGGGTGTGGGACACATTTCTGATCCCAGGCCTGGGCTCCCGGTCCCTGCCCCAGCAATGTCACAGGAGCACCAGCCCCCAGCTCTGTCACAGCCGTGCCTCTGTCTGGCCATGGCCCTTCAGGATCTGGCCCCCAGCCTGTGGACTTGTTTTCCCAGCTTGGGCTCAGACCTGTCCCGTCACCATGACCTGGACTCTGGGTTGAACCCGGCTGCCAGCCCCGACTCTGCCCCGCTTGCTTGGCTGGAGGACCGTGCCCTGCCTGTCCTGTCATCGTCCTCAGCCGTGACTCCCATCCCCTGGGAGCGACTGGCCCTCACTGCTCCCCGACACTGGTCACAGACCTGTTCACTCTCAGACCTCTGACCTCCCTTCTCTGGAAGGGGGCAGAGAAGAACACTGACTTTTTCTGTATCCTCTATATAGCATGTGAACAGGACAAAATATGCCTGCACAGAACAAATGCTGTCAGTCTACATAATTTTTTAAGTGTGCAGATATTTTCTCCTTAAGGCTTGGAATACATTATCTTAGCATTAAAAATACAGTAAGAATGTACATCTTTTTTCTTAACTAATGTCACTAATTTTAGCCAGGAGAAAGCTTTTATGTAAGAGCTACACCCCCTCATCCTACAAAAATATTTGTTTCCTTGTATTGTCTGCAAGCAGCAGAGCTTTAAGTAACTACTTTTCCCTAAAGACAATCCCAATTAAACTGAAGATCTCAAGTTTTAGCAGCTTGGAAGACTGGAAGGCTGCAGAGGAAATTTACAGAAGTCCAAGCCCCCTCTTACAAAGAATGCATTTCTAACAACAGTATGAACCTTGTGCTTATTCTAAAATAGAGATTTAAGAACATACTCACATGCAAGTCTGAACTTAGTGCATCTAAAAGTGAGTAGAAGTAACTCATGAAGAACACTGGTTATTCATGTATCAGTTTTTCATCCAATGAAAATTTAGCTTTCTGTTCTGATTGCTACAGGAAAAGAAAATTCAGAAAGTTTGGTGCTGCCTTCTGAGCTTCACAGGAATCGGTATGCACAAAACAAACTCACTCCACGGTCAAGCCTGACTGGCAGCCTTCTCACATGAAGCTCAGGACTAGGATATTTCCTTTGGATCATACTGAGCTTAATTTACAATTGCTGGGTGATACAAGACAGTAAGCTGTGGATTAGTCAAGCAGCTTCAGAAGGAAGTGTCTCAATCTTCAGATTTTCCCTACTAACCTCATCAAAACTAGTGTCCTAGTTCTAGCACTAAATTAAAAACGAGTTTTTTCACTTCTGTAGATTCAGAAATTTGCAGGAGTAAAACCAGATTCAGGACTGATATCTTTAACATGAGCAATGAAATTTTATTTTCTATTTTCTGTCAGTGAATTGAACTAAAATCCCAGTAATTTAATGGGAATGTGCTTTTCTGATAGATTCCTCTGGGATCGTTATCTTTGCTTATCAGGCTTAGTTGGTAAGCACATCTTGTATTTGCATATTTTATTACTATTATTATCATTGCTATTTAAATATCAGTATTATTTTAAGTTTTGTTTATTTCCATTATTAAATTGTTCTTACCTCAATCCACGAGTGTCCTTACCCTTGCCCCCAGTTCTCTCCCCTGCCCCCTGGGGGCGTGGGGCAGGAGTGCGCAAGCAGCCGTGTTTGGCTGCTAGCCTGGCGCTAGCCCAGGGAAACCACCACAGTGGTGCGCATGGACAACGCACTCGGTGTTGGACGCCACCACAGCACAGGTAAATGATATCCCTCTCCTAAAACAGCCTTTCTCCTGGAGAAGGTAACTCCTGCAAGTCTGCTACAACTCAACTACCAGCTACATGCTCGATTGCAGGGTCGCCAGCAGATGGAAGTGAAGTTCATCTTTCAGATCATTGCTTGCCGTGAAATTCAGAGAGAACTGAAAGGTCTTTTATGCTGCTCTAGCAAAGCGGAGGGAAAAAGAGATTCTTACCATCATCATGTGAAATGCTGTGAAGGAGAAAAATTTACTTCTTCAACAAAAATGTGTACAAATATGAACTGCGAGGTCATCAAAACACTTCAAGTTCTAGCCACTATTGTTTCAAGGAACAATAAGGCAACATTTAGTCCTGATAAGGCAAAAGGTGATCATATTCCAGTTTCTTATTTGCATATTTCATGCACATATAGGAATAGAATAGAATTTTTCAGCTGGAAGGGACCTACAGTGACCATCTAATCTACCTGCCCGACCACTTCAGTGCTGACCAAACTTTATAGCATGTTGTTACAGGCATTGTCCAAACGCCTCCTCGACACTGACAGCCTTGGGACACCCACCACCTCTCCAGGAAGCCTGTTCCAGGGTTTGACCACCCCCTCAGTAAAGAGATGCTTCCCAATGTCTAGCCTAAACTCCCCCTGACACAGCTCTGAGCCATTCCCATCTGTCCCAACAGCTACCCTCTGCTCTCCTGGTAGCCTGCCAGACTGGCTCCGTCTCCTGCAAGCTGTTTCTGGCAGCGGTTTTTGGGGACTCCTTCGGCTATTTGCCCCCATCATCTCCTCTGCGCACGCTGCCTGATGCGGTTCACACTCGGGTAACCCTTGTGCTAGATGTGAACAGCGGAAGCAGCAGAGGGCTTTACTCTGCCTAGCTGGTGGGCCAAGCTCTTGTTCCAAGAGTTTTTTAATACAAATATTAAAAAAATAAAAAAAAAAATCACAAGGCAGGAGCTTTGAAAGAGTCTGGCTGTTCACTTCAGAGTCCCTCTAAGGACATGATTTAACTCACACAGAGTAAAAGAGAACAGGCCCCCGCACCCTTCCAAAGACAAAAATGTAAGGGCTGAGCGCTGACTTGTTCAGCCTTGCCAAAGGAAGGCCGAGGGACACAAGGGGGTCAGATCTCTTGCTATAAATACCTCAGGGAGGAAACAGTCATTCATGCTAAGAGACAATGCTGGCAGAAGAAAAACTCCACACAAACCAGTTGTGAGGACACGTAGGATGAATGCTGAAAGCAGATTTCCATCTGCAGGAGCCCAGAGCTGCCTCCCAAGAGGAGCAGCAGCAGCACACACGCGCACAACGGCTCCCGAGCTCAAGAACCAGCTTAACTGGAGACCAGACTCCGACACAGAAGATCCGTTTTACTCTTGCAACCATGTCATCTGCCCCGCATTATAAATAATTCTGATAAGAGATGAATACTTTCCATTAATAACTCTCTCGTGAGTCATGCCCACGCTCAAACCTCACGACAGGCTGCAGTGACAAAGGACAGCCAAGCCCGCTGGAGAAGAAATTCCTGCCAGCCTACGCCTGATGGGAAAGGCAGCAGCACGACAGACCAGAGTTCATCAGCCTCAGAAACAACCCTGAAGCAGCACGTACATAACCCAGTCTTCGATGTCAGGCTGACTCACAGATTCTGCACTCGGAGAGCTGTTCCAGCAGGGGGGAGACCTCTCACCCCACTCCTGCTCCTCCGGAAGCTTCTCCAATGCAGTCTCTGTGGGGACACAACTGAACGGGCACAGACACCTCAGAAGGTGACATCAGATACTCTTCCCTCTTACGCTGGCGTACGCAGCGCAGGCAAAGGGCACTCTTACACCATTACAGCTCCAAGTGAACCAGGAAAGTCATACGCTTTAACCAGACCTGAACCACTAACACTAAGGCTCATGTGAAATCAAGTCCTTGAAATAAATCTTTAAGAAACAAAACTCGGCTCCCGTGTCAGCACCTAACTTAGAAATTCTGACTTCACCACAAAGGTTTTGCTCACGAGCTGGTGCTGAATGCCAGCAGGTATCTTCCCTTCAAAACAGACTGCCCCATAACATTGTGTTGTGAAATTTCACATTCATAATTTTATTATAATCTGAATAGAGGCCATATCTGAAGAGCAGAGAAAATGACTATACAAAGAATTTATAGAACATTAATTTACATACTGTAGACCTTTGATGCTTCTTTACAGTTTCAAGAAAAAAGCACAAATTTTCACTAGTAGGTAAATCCAAGAAGGAAACATTAAATTTTTAATGATACCGTTGGATACATGGAAACCATTTAATTAAAAACATGGCTTTTAGCATTTTTATAGTTTAACACTGTACGATTATAGCAGTACATTTACTAAGCAGGTTAATAGGAGTCTGGCTAAATACATGTGTCAACTTGCTGCTGTTACTTATGAAACTGCATATAAACATCTACCAAAACCTTGAAAGTGCTGTATTCACTATTTAGTCTTGTGTTTGCCATGAACATGTTTTGTGAATATATCTTTCTACATACACTACACAATGGTACATACTGAACTATTTTGCACTGTGCACTTTTTAATTCATTCAAAAGCAAAAGCACGTGGCAATATACCATCCAAAGGAATGCATAATAGAAAACCTCCCTTAGAAACAGGGCAACTTCTTTTTCCCCCACTTACCAAGTAGAGCTAAACTCCCAGGAAACATCACCAGGAGGGTCAGCATTCAATTCCTCGTGCTCTTGAATTCAGCAGGTCTTGAGAAAGCACAAGGAATAAAAAATAAGGCCCCAAATGGAAATGATAATACATGGGGGGAAAAAAAGACACTTTATTTTCAGCCCAAAGGCCAACACTTGGTGTCTAACAAGACACACTAAAATTTAAGTATCATCTACAGAAGTGAAAAAATATAGTAAAAAATTCCTCCTCATTTCAATGCTTACAACACATCGGATTTAAATCTAATCGAGATGTCAGCTGAAGAAATTCACTGGGCTCCAACTGGCTGACTAGATTAGGCAACTGGGTTCTTGGTGCATCAGAAGAGTATTAAAAGGAAACTTGTCCTCATGTGTTTCAAAAGGACCAAAGCTCCTCAAAGTCATAACTGCATTCTTTTTTGGATGGTACATAACACCGTTTAAGTAGTATACCTCTGTGTCAGAGAAGAGAATTATTTGGTACAAATCAGAGGCACTTGCCTGTGTTGCTTCAACGGTAGCTACTACGCTTTGGAATACTTCACCCTTCTACACACATCCAGCGCCCACTGCTGCTAACGCACCACTTCCTGGTCCAAACACACGAAACCTCCAGTCTTTCTTCTCTCTCCCTCTCTTCCTCGTCACCTTCCTTCTAAAAAGTGTAAAGTTATTTATACAAAATCCATTGTTAGGCAAATAACTGGGTAACGCTTTTGGCTACGGACACTGAATAAGGTTTCTGTGGACCTAATATTTCAGGAAATAGGAAGAGCTGTTGATAAAAAACATAATTTATACAGGACAAACGTAGTTCAAATTGGTGGAAACTTCTTACCATATAGCCCAACCAGAGCTTCCCATTCCATTTAACCATTATTTAGTAGAAGTGGATAAAAGGATTACATCCTCCAAGTGGCTGCAGTTACTAGTTCATCCGCTGCCTCACGCACTGACGTGCCACATTCAGCACGTCATTTTATTCCTCAGGTTATAATACAATGTTGACAGCCACACGTCAAAGAGAGAGGCAAGAAAACCCCTCAGCACTGCTGCGCTGCAGCTGCTTTATTACCACCAGCTCTGATGTGAGGGTCTAACACAGCTCTGCTGGGAGTGAAGGGGAATTGCACAGCGGACCTCAGCAGCTTACCTTCCTTGCGAGCATTTCCACTGTAACTTACTGGTTCCATTTCCTGTAAAGCTCACTAGCACTTCGTTACGCATCTAAAATACTGGTGTGTGTAGAAAGATACAGAGACGTACAAGTGTGACAGCTGTAGAAATCGTGACATAAATGCCCTCAAGAAATGGGACAGAGTAACAAAAATAAATTCCATTCCCTTTTGGATTTCCTGACTGAAGGAATTATTAAAAAAACCCATTATAAACAAAAAAACAATTCCTACAGATAGAAAAAGGCAAAAAATTGCTAAAACTCCAGTAAAAAGGGGGCCAAAATATAATTATGTATTAGGTAGGGGAACAAATGTTACTACCAAACAGTATTGCGGAGACAGGAAATGGGAAGTGTCTTGTCACCGTACGACAAAAGTCCCAAGATGAAACTCTACAGTCTATAGCAAGGCACAGGCTACGCACGCTTTCACTGGCACTAAAGAGGCAAAGCCCAACAATGCTCTAGTTTCAGAATATCCATATGACATATCAAGATCTGAGATCTACTATAAATAATCTGGCACAGGTAAAAACATATAAATTATAGAATTTTCTTCTTTGCTTTTCCCTCATTTTTATCCTGTAATTATTAAAATACAGAATCTTCCCTGCTTAGTTCTCTGTATAAAAAAAAATAATAATACAAAAAACCCCAATTACAGAACAGATTTCCAGGCAACCTTTCTTTTTTGTTCTGCCACCTCTCACCTATTTAATATTTTTCAAACCGAAAACAGCCCAGCCTTCTTAACACTAAATACAGAGCAAACTCCCTGAATATTCCACATTGCTGCTCCTTATCAGAAATCAACTTGCACAAACCTTCTCTTCACGTACATCTTCCCCTTTCTCCACTCAGCTCCCATCACCGATCCCACAGAGATGAAGGGAAGAGCAAGCAGCCTTCCTCAGACCATCATTCTCTCAAGAGCCATGCTGGCAAGGCCTAGAGCTACCATTGATGCAACTACGGCAAGTGTCTTTGTGGAGGCTATACAAACAGATTCTGCACAAAAAGCAGCACAGCCTAGTGAGTATTTCTGCTGCAATAAATGATGAGAAACAGCATGTGAAAATATATCAGAAACCCTTCAGGAGAACAGTTTTTCATTTATGCTTCACTCAGGTATGGGCTACATGGGTTTGGGTGGCACCCAGCTTCTTTTGTTTTGTCCTTTGATATAAAAACAAACAATGCTTTGTTAAGTCAGAAGCATCTTCGAAGAAAAGGCTGAACTCTTGCACACACAACGCAGATAGACCGTCCTCTGCTTTCCTTCTTCAGAATGACAAGGTCCAGACGTTGCTGCTGAACAGGCTTTCTCCCTCTCACAGTGCTTTCCTTCAGCCAAGAGCTCCGAGCCAAGGATGGAGAGGCATCAGATCTTCTTCTGGGACCCGATCATGACCTTGGACACAAAGTTCACAATGGCGCTGGCAGGCTGCTCGGGGTCATGCTCTGCGAACAGGTGGCACACGTTGTCTGTGGCGCTGCCCTGCTTCCTGGCAACGAACCCGAATACCCTGCAAGGGTGAGAACCACAGCGTATCAGAGAACGGGCAGGTGCTGCCTCGTGGCATAAAGCAAAGACAACACTGCAGAAACCAATAGCACAGATCGGACCTCATCTGTTCTGAGGGACAACATCCCCCTGTGCGACTGCTAAACACACCGGCCAACTCAGGAGCTGCTGAGTGGCTCAGGACAGCCAGGATCAGGGAAGGAGACGGTCCCTTTCCTTCTACTCTGTCCATTCTGTACCCTGTGCCGTCTGTTGCCAGAGACGTGCTGCTGGCCCTGGGGACAGATTTACCCTGATCCAATACTGCCCTTCTACCTGCCCTGGGGGTGTGTGGGCTAGTGTGTCAGGAACTGCCTGAAGAGAGGGTCTGCAGGCCACGTGTCTCAGTGAACGGAGCACTGGGAACAGGACTTTAGCCATCTTCTGCCTTTCCAGAAACCAGAGCCTGAGCTCCCTCAGTTTAGTTTTTTCTTTTGGTTAAAGGGGGACAACGACATTTGGCTTCAACAGAAAACACAGTGCAACCCACCGGTCATTAAGTCTTTATGCCATGGACCAGTATTACTAGGAATGTTTCAATCTATGTGCCATGTGTGGGATTTTTTATTTTTTTAGAGCTATCATTCTGAGACAAGTAAGCTTGTGTTAGTGTTGCTGGACAAGTGGAACACAAAACTGAGTAACAAATGGCTCTGTTTTCATTTCTGAAACTTTAGTCAAATCACAGGCCTGTAACCTAAATAAGCCACACTAGTTCTGGCTCCAGACATCCCACCATCACATAATTAGGTCCCGACTTGCAGAGGTGCAAATGAAGTAACTAAAGACTAATTACAGTGGACAGAGAGACTTTTGTCCCTGAACAGCTGCCTCGCCTTCTACATCTTTGACAAATATAATTTAGAACACTAACAAAATGATATTCCTAAAACATTCAGTTAAAAGAGACTCAGAGAGGTGTCCACTTACTTTGCAGAAAGGCCATCTTTCATCCATCTGGTGGTCGGATAAGAAAGCAGGGGGGGAAAAAAAAAGGAATGGAGAAATAAAAATGAAACCTACATTAGTTTTTTTTGGTAGATCAACCATACAAACAACATAATAGAAATACTGCTTGTCTTCCTTACTTTCTGTCCTGTGGATCCAAAGCACAGAAAATAACTGTGTTGACTGGATAATGTCGCCGAAAAAAGAGTCTGGAGACGAAGAAATAAAACAAGTTTTAGGAATAGGTAAGATGCTTAAAACTTTAAACAATAAACAGATCTGAAAAATAAATAATATTAAATCTAAATTTAATAATGACGATATATTCTTTTTGTTATCTCTGAAAAAACTTTGAAAGCCACATAAACTGCTTCAATCAAATAAATCCATATTTAGAACAGCAACATCAAGTTTTTGACCGAAAAGAAAACTGACCCTCAACAAGCAAAGAAAAAGAACTAGAAGTATGAGATGTATTTTTTTTCTAAAAACTAGCCATTTAGATACTATGTCAGTGGGAAATGCAGCTTCCTGGAACTTGTGAATAATTTGATTATATTAAGTTTCAAGATATAAGCATTCCTAGACACTAGAATTTAAGCTTTTGTCCTTGATATGCTATAAACACTTGCAGATCCCACGGCATTGAGAATTCTGTCTTTTTTTTTTTTTTTTTTTTAATTTTAAAACCCCTATATTGAATTGCTATTGTCCCTCCTTTGTTATGGTCAGTTTTCAGATCTAAAGACTCTGTGGTAGCCTTAACAGCATTCAGGACAAAGTAAATATAAATTAACTTTTTATCATAGTATTTTACAGGCTATCCAAAGCACTAGCTCAAAGGCTGGAGATACTCAGTGTCTGCTCAGGTCAACTCTGTCGGTGAAAGACATCATAAAGACAAATTATTTCATTTAATAGGCTGAATATCAAATGCTGGCAAAGCCAATACTTTCCTTTTTTATAAGAAATAACAATGAAAAAAAGGTCACAGCAAAGTGACCTTCCAGAGGTAAAAGTTGCCATGTGGAAGCAATGTCCATAGCTGAAAACATTCATTCTTCAGCAGTGCAGACAGCTGACACTGCCATGGCCATGCGTGAGACAATCCTATTATCCTCCGAGACACAGACTGTAGAGCCCAACTAGGAACCCAACCCTAGAACCCAACCCTTGTCCTCGCTGGGGACAAGGCCAGATGCTCTCTTCCCATCCCTCTTTCACTCACTTTCTTTGATTATCAGTCAAGGTGATTCCCTGTGCAGACACCTTGAAATGGACAACGGTTGAGATGGGAGAAGGATCTTGCATCATCGTCAGGCTCAAGGCTTTCTGCACCGCCTGGTAGCCCGTGAGGGACTCCATCTCCACTGAATTCAAGTACCACACGTTACATGCTGTAATGAACGAGGGGAAAGATGCTGACCCGACAGTAAGCGAACAGTTATATTCTGAACAAAACAAACAAAATATAAGTTTTCCACCTTTGTGAAGCAAATAGGGAAGACTGGCAGCAAACTACCAAACCTTCTCACCTTGTCCCACTATTGCTTCACAGTTTCAGACTGTAATTCTGGATAGCTGGATGACTGGAAATGCTCATTAAGTTTTTCAGATGGCTATAAAAAATGATCATCCTAGGAAGACACATAATTTTTTTGCTTGTGGAGTGGGAGAAGGGTGTAGTAAAGCAGGACACGGAAAAAGCGCTTCTGCTTTGACTAAACTGCAGGTGCTCACACAAGCTCAGATTGCTGGAAAATAAACAATTTACATGTTTTGGGTCTGCACTTTGGTTTTAAACTCCAGAACTTCAATGTCTCTAGGACTGCAGAGGGACCTCTGAAACATGGAAAATCAGTGGGAAATGATGTACCAAGGCAAAAAAAAAAAAAAAACAAACCCAAAAAAAACCAACAACCCCCAAACCTCTGAGAATCTCTCCTAGCTAATTTATCTATTCAGGTTCCTAACCTTTATTTAAAAACAAAAGCACAAACAACAAAAGAGGGAAAGAACAAATGTTCTAAGTTCCTCGAATGATCCATGGTGTGACAGCCCCCGTAAAGAGTGTTGACTACTGCCCCAATTGAAGTAAGAATAATTTATTTTTCTCTGAAAAGCATTGCCTGAGCAAGAAGAAAACAGTATTTCTCAAAAGACAACACATGCGCCTTTTCCTGGGTTTTCAAGACTGGAAGTTCTACCACAATTCCTTCCCCTTGTTTTTTTCCCTGTTGGCCATAACACCAGCAGCCCTGGCAGACAGCAAGGCCAACACGTGCACACTGTTGGCACAGTCTCGTTGCTGCCTCAGCCACAC